>NW_017100128.1:141030-157954 GCF_001263275.1 Habropoda laboriosa | reverse complement strand
AATCTATAAAATAATTACTTTGGGTGACTTTCTTCCATTTATCTGGTGACTGACGAATTTCTTCTCTAAAGAAAAGTACATATGCTGGTTTTATGTCGATAAAATCGTCAAGATTTTGTGAAAAAAGGCATAGAATTAATTTGTATACGTAATAAAATGGAAGTGGCCGGATGTTAGAGGTGCAAGATCTTTTGGATCATAGGATAAAGGGCAAAGGGTTCGAGAGATGAGACAAGCTTTTGCTCGTCTATAATCCGCTTTAAATGGTGTTTGGCTAATCGGATCGCGTTCTCCCATAACTCTCCAAAGTGAATACGATGGGACGAGGTGCCACTCTATCGGTTCCTTCGTTAGTATAATACATCCTGAACGGAGAAATCTGTGTTGAACTCTTTCCAACATGTTAATGTATTTTTTACAATACGCAGTCCATATTACCGAGTCAAACTTTAAATGAGGACGAACAAAAGAGCTACATGTATGTACTGTACACAGAATGGATTGTCCGGAAAAGGTATAGGATTAAAGAACTATTATACAATGTCACATATATTGTAACACACTGGCTATTTCTTGATAGATGAACAAAAATTTATTAGTTGATTTTGAAGATGATTACGTACGTTGTAAATAAGTTGTAAATGTTTAAATTATTTCTACAAATTGAAAATATATTTTCACAGTACAACATGCTATATTCTTAATAATAATAAAATATTCTTAATAATATTTGGAACAATGACAAATTTCTCAAAAGTAAACTGACTAACAGATAAATTATTTAAATAAAGAGTTGCACTAACCACAAATTTATCGAATACACATAAACAGTGTATATTTTCTCATATTTTCTCAAAAGTTCCTCCTTCCTTTTTTACTTAACTATTGTAGGAATTAGGATTGTAGAGAACCGGAAGTATTGTCTCTTTATTATTTCACATTTTCACTCGCTCTTTGATACACAATTGAGCCACTGAGAAACCAAAATGGTCAACTCCACTTCTTTATATTCTTCCAATTTTAGCATCAAGGCACATGTGCTGGGTGTTTAATTGCTCACAAATGAAATAAATTTAATTAATTTTATTTTACGGAGTCAGTCACTTTGGCTTCTGAGTGGCTCAATTATTACTGCATTCGCATTCTTTCACACTGCTCGTTTGGTGATCGACACCCCAGTGTTTCCCCGGCGAATCGTTCGTCAGGTGTCAATTTCTCGTTTGTTAGTAGCCGACTAGATAAACAAGGACGATTCAGCTAATGGATAAACGATCGTGGCGGTCGCTGTTGTTTATAACAAAAAGTACGCATGAATCGAGACAGCTGACTGCTGTCACTCTTTGTATGAAACTAGAAATTAACTTGCTCCGAGGAACATTTTTGATCGAAAACCCATTCACCCCTAAAATCACAGAAACCAAGAACACTACTACATACAGTGACTTCTACCAATATTCGGAAACTCTTTAGAACAATATAACTTTTTTTTAAATTGGACATAACGACTCAAGTTTTTTTTAGAAAAGTTAGAAGGATTAGTTTACTAGATGACATGTACAAAAAATATTGAAAATCGAGAAAATAGTAAAGGTCATATTTTACAAATTTTTTATCTGAGCCTGTAATGAAAATTTAAAACATGCGTTTCGTAGAGTTATGTTAATTTATATATGAAAATTTGCTTGCTACGAGTTGCAAACGGTTAAATATTGTGGAAATCGCAATTTTTCTCTAAAATAAATTTAAAGATTTTTACATCTTTCGGTGCCTGTCGCTTGTTTCTTCATCAACCAATTTCGATGAAATTTTCAGCACGTGTCTAATTGACACAGATATACAAAACTTGGATTTTTACATCTTTCGGTGCCTGTCGCTTGTTTCTTCATCAACCAATTTCGATGAAATTTTCAACACGTGTCTAATTGACACAGATATACAAAACCTGTGTTTTAAATTTTTATTACAAGCTCAGATAAAAAAGTTGTAAACAGTGACCTTTACAATTTTCTTCGCGATTCCCACAAATTGCAATTTTTTCAAAATATTTCATACACATCATCTAGTACACTAATCCTTCTAATTTCTAAAAAAAAAACTCAAATCATTTGGTTCAATATAAAAAAGTTATAATATTCTATATAGTGTAACATATAACTCGACGTCTCAGCCAATTTATTGCAACGATCTCAAAGCATGTCCTTATGGAAAAGGTACTCCGACGTTTCGTAAGTTTTACAGCTCACTTCATCAGGCTTCGCGAACCACACTGATAATGATCATAATAATCATGATCGTTCACGCGAACGAATTCGTTCTTTCGCTCTTTCCCACCTCTCTTATTCGCCATGATAAAGAAAATTGTAAATGTATGCTAAGTATCCCGACTAGAATTTCAGTTAGGCATGCCTAAAGACGAATGTGAGCTTAATGCGGAAACGATTAGACATACCTAAATGCTGCAAGCCTAATCGTTACCGCATTAGGTCAGTTGCCATACGTGGACCAAATGGGGGTGGCTGAGCGCACGCTTAGGTTGGGCATTCCTAACAGTTGCCATACGTGGCCCAAATGGGCGTGGCCGAGCGCACGCTTAGGTTGGGCATTCCTAACAGTTGCCATACGTGGCCCAAATGGGGGTGGTCAAGCGCACGCCTAAGTTGGGCATTCCTAACAGTTGCCATACGTGGCCCAAATGAGCGAGGCTGAGCGCACGCCTAAGTTAGGCGTTCCTAACAGTTGCCATACGTCGCTGAAATGGGGATGGCCGAGCGCACGCTTAGGTTGGGCATTCCTAACAGTTGCCATACGTGGACCAAATGGGGGTGGCTGAGCGCACGCCTAAGTTAGGCGTTCCTAACAGTTGCCATACGTGGCCCAAATGGGGGTGGCCAAGCCCACGCCTAAGTTGGGCATTCCTAACAGTTGCCATACGTGGACCAAATGGGGGTGGCCAAGCGCAAGCCTAAGTTTGGCATTCCTAACAGTTGCCATACGTAGCCCAAATGGGGATGGCCGAGCGCATGCCTAAGCTGGGCATTCCTAACAGTTGCCATACGTGGCCCAAATGGGGGTGGCCGAGCGCACACCTAAATTAGGTGGAGTGGGGCTCTCAAAGTTATATGTAGGAATATTTACAGAGATCTCAGTATCGGACGTACGCTTGCGTGAGAGCTTTCAACAAGATAAAAGTTTTTACAATTTAATCTATACAGTGTCTTGATGAGGTATTCCTCATGAGATTTCATTAATGTCTCCCAATGACAGCCTAGTAAAGCTATTCTAATATGGGCCTAATGCGGTTGGCCTCATTGGGAAAGCCTAATGCGGCCTTAACGCAGCTTTACCAATTAGGCGGTCTTGAATATTCCGCGTTACATATCGCATGCGGGCCTAACAGGCAAATTAGATTAGCTTAATGCGGACTTAATATCTGCCTAACTGAAATTTCTAGTCGGGATGTAAATTGCTTCGAAATGAACGTCGAAATTTTTCAAGAAAAAAATCCAAGTTGTTCTCGAGAGCACTTTATTGGCAACATAAATTTAAGTAAAGTATTGCTTGTATAAATATGGCACGGCAGTAATATCCTTCGTTAGAGGTATGGTCGGTGTTTATGGCTCCTATTTGTTCGACTGGCTGGTCGATATAAGACCACCAGTTAAAACACAATAGAAAAAGACCCCTCCAGAACTTCTAAATAATTGGACATTGCTAAATATATGGTAGCTCTGAAAAAAGCTGATAGTACAATGTGGTTTCAGTGTCCTTAATGAGGTCCCCAAATTGTTACCTTTTTGCAAGTAGAAAGGCGGAAAGAGGAAATAAGAATTTGTAAAATGTACTCTAAAAACTGTTGGCAGTAAAGGAATTTCATAAATAAATGTGTACAGCGTAAATGCTTTTGGCACCAAGAATAGTAAGAACAACTACGTTGTTGCAGTGGAAATAAATTGTAGCATTTAATTGTGTGAAACAGTATCTCACAGGATTTCTAAACTTTTTTGACAAGTATTACCACAGCGTAACCAGGTGTGTTTTAGTAGTTCATTATTATACTGCGGACCTGATGACTGATTATGGACCAATGACTGAATTTTAAGGATAATGTCTTACGCGTATAAATTGATATTTATGATTGAAGATTTTTCTGACAAAGTTTTTTCAAATTTGAAATCCATAAATGCCAAATGGTTGTATGAGTTGTTTATGTAGCATGTTTTAGTATTTTCTGCACGTGTAACTGTTTTTCATCTGTGATTTCACTCTGTATTATTTCCTCTCTGCAACAACTTTATGGATCGCGGAGTAAAACTTTGTTTCCGGGGATATTGGAAATAAACAGTTTTTAGATAAGTCGTTAAGGGAATACACCAGCCTGAGGCGTCTAAAAACAGGGTAAAGTTTGGGAATTTTTTTCATAGGTAAGTACTGAATGAAAAGTTTCAATCTTTTTCAGAGGATATAAATGTAACTTTCAGCTTTTGTCTTCAATTTTTAAAAGTGAAAATGTTACAAAATGGAGGAGTTATTCGCTAATTGTGAAATCTCTTCTGCTAGAACATCGATTGCTGGCTGCCACTGCCCGTAAGGATTGACACATTTTTCTTCAATAAAAAATTCTTTTTGATTTATGAAGAAAAATGTGTTACCTACAGTGTAGCCTAGGATTTTTTCGATATGTCAATTATTTAATTTTTTAGAAACGTTTAAAGTTGATTTTTTTGGTAAAAAGAGGTTTTTCCTTTTCAAACTGCCACCATTTCTATAATAATTAAAATTTTTGAAAAATCACAAGTTACATTACAAATAATACACTTTTATTTATAAATCAAAAAGAATTCCTTATTTCAGACGGTCCAATCCTTGCCAGCGATCGATGTTCTAGCAGAAGAGATTTCGTAATTAGCAAATAACTCTTCCATTTTAACCAAAAATTGGAGATAGGAGCTGAAAGTTACATTTATATCCTCTGAAAAAATTTCAACTTCCATTTAGTAGTTAGTATCTATGAAAAAAGTTCTCAAACTTTTACCTATTTTTAATAGCTTCCGGGTTGTATGTACTACTCCTGGCAATAAGTTTGGAACCAAACACATAGATACGAAACGAAAAAGGAATACCAAATTTTTTTATATACAAAATGCAACGGTATACGTATGACACGTATGATAACGTTAAATTAGTCAATTTTAAAGTAAGTACTAAAAAAATAATTAAAGTTTCGTTTATTATATAATAAAAAGTATAGAGGAAACAAAATATTACTTGGAAATAAGTATGGAACAGACCGAAGTTCTGGAAAAAAGTATGGAACATTATAAATTTACAAAGAAATTAACACTAATTTATCTCATCTTACCTATCACTAATATATCTCATTTAAATCCAAACTCACGTATTTATTTAATGTAGAAAATTTTAAACAGTACTGTTCTTAAGAAGATACATGGCTACAGGAACGATGGAATAAAAAGTGTTTCAGAAAGAATTTTTGTGTATATTTTATATAAAAAAGTATTCTTAAAATATTTTTTAAATGCTTTTAAATAAATACTATTCATTGACATGCATTTGGAAATTGAAAAAGTATGTAATTAATGTTATAAAACAAAGTGAGTTTGGACGAGGCTCGGACTAAAAAGTTTGTAGCAGTTCCGCAGACGCTTAACCGCTGCACCAACCACGCTGTTCAGAGTAGTGTATATAGTTATTTCAGAATGCAACGGACTTGGATAGTTTTCATTGGTTGAGTTAATTTAACTTCTTTAACTTGTAATACCGTTCTCGTGAATGTAAAACTGTTTAAGACTGCGTAATATACACGCTGAACGAAGAAAATAAAAATTACCTTTCCACATGAAATACCTTGAAAAAATCGGTTTTTAATTTTTTAAGTTGCAGCGCACCTTATCCCAAAATCTGAAAAAATTTGAGAGTAATAATTATGTTAATACCGCTATCAGAGAAATATAAATGTGGTCATTTAAAAACTTCGATTAGAAATCTGCATTTTTTTGCATTTCTTAGCGTTTTTAATTCTTTAGAATTGGGATTTTCAAGGAAGAAATAAGAAAAATATTCTCTAATATATGTCTCCATATCTACAATGCTCCAGATTTTTTCAATATATTCGCATACCGGTGAATAGGGAAAATAGAGCATAAACGGATAATCTGGTTTCCTCCTGTTATCCCCCAACCCTCTCGATCAGAATAGAAGGCTGAAACTTGGTGTCAAATGTTTTCTTTCTGATTTGATTTAAGGACACTTGATTCCATTATCCGGCTGTACCTTTTAACTAGACTTTTGAAAATTTAAATTACTAGTTATTTTGCACAATTCTCACATGCCTTTGTGTGTCACATGCCGTCTGTCTATTCTTTACAATATCAATATTAAAGAAACAGGAATTACTTCAATTCTATTGGTTTGATGGTATAGTTGGTGGAAGCGATATAGCGAGGTCGCACATTGCAGATTGATGTAGTCATATCCAGGTCCGTGCGTTATTTGTGAAACGATATTTAACACTAGAACACCCAAACAAGTCAAAATGATGAATTTCAGATTTCTTACTATGAATTACAGAAATTATTAAAATGCATTTGACCAAGTGTATAATGACTTTGGTTGCAATAAAGAAATAATTATATATGCAAATTTATTTTGCATTAATCATTCCAATTTAGAAGTTCTTTATGTAGTATGTATGAACTCGAAAATGTCGGGAACCCGATGCTCGGGTCGGTCGAGAAAGGGTCGGGTCGGGTCCCGAAAGTACCTTAGAATTCGAGAATTTCGGGATTCTCGAGAATTATGAAATTATAAGAAATAATAGAACATGGAACGAAAATGGTAAGCAAACATGTGATAGACATAATTTATTTCATATTTTCGTGTAGAAAAGCTAGTTTCTCAACGTTCTCCGATAATAGTTTCGTTCTACTTTCGGGAATCCCGAAATTTTCGAGAATCACGAAATACTTTCGGGAACCCGACCCGATCCCGAGATAAATTCTCGATCCGACCAGACCCGACATTTTCGGGTTCTCGCACTCTCCTGCTAAATGTGCCAGAGGGGGGAAAATATATTACATTCAACTCTTGTTGTTCTAGTGTTAAAATTTCTGCTTACAATCTTTCATTTAAAATATTCGGTATTAAGCTTTCGTCGCCTCCTGTCCGATAGTAATTTCCATATTGGTAAAAATTAACTGTCAAGTTTCAAGGCGCAGTCAAATTTTTCAAAAATGCTACAATAGAAGAAGCAATTCCGAGTTGACGTTGCACGGTCCAGAGCAAAGCTCGAACTTGTTATCTCCCTCGAATTACTGTTTTAGCGCTCAAATTGCGTGTACTTAACCGTACTTAAGCAACTGTACGGATGACGCAGATACGCGTCATTGAGATTTTCACTCATTCTCATCTGTCTCGAAATAAATTTATAAAACACTGTAAACGGTTCAACTTCTCTTCAGAAATGCCATAACAGATGTTTCACGAATTAAATGAAATTTCTTTAAAAAACGTTTAATTAGTTATAGCAGTTTTTCCCCGACGATTGAAAGAAATAGACGCGAAACCACACCGTATCCGTGTCAAGTGCAGCTCCAAACCCCCCGCCGCGTGATGTCACGACCTCGCTATATCGCTTCCATCAACTGTACTCTTCCCTCGGGCCTGGTTGCCCGCGCGAAGACCTCGCAAGTGCAAGCGGACCCCGGTTTATTGTCACCGGTCATAAACTGTGCTCCGCTATAAATTGAAACAGAGATACAGTACGGGCCATGATATAGCAAAATCGTAAATTAAATACTCGAACAGCATGGCCAATTGATGTCGCTGCACACAAGGCCGAACACTTTATTCCGCTTTGAATTTCTGCATAATAAAAGAGTGACCATGTATCGACTTAACGATACGTCATTCACAAGTGGAAAATCTATGAATATTAATTACTAATTGAAATATTTGGAATTTTTCCTTGCACTTGAATACTATTAATATGTTGTAAAATTCATTTGAACGGCAAAGATTTTGCTAGCGGGTTTCAAATATTTGTTCGTACGGCCTTGACCGAAGTGTCAAGACCTTAACCGCTCATAGTTCTATCAAACCGATTGTATCGACAGCTGAAACATATTTATTTTCATTTCTGTCTGATTTTCCGATCTCGTTATATCTTGGTTTATGGTATACGTATGTATATCTTGGATTTGAAATAAAATTTGAAGAAATTTTTATTTGAACGATGCAGGTTATATTTGTCGTCAAATTTTCTCTCTGAACGCTTCGTTTTGTTAATACTTCATGTTGAATTTTTTAAATCTTGTCTCCGAGACAGTTACGGTGAGATTTTACTGCACACGCCATTTGCAGTTTGCATTCTTGTGTTGACCTGATAACGCTAAGTGCGATAACAAGTGTTGAATAAAATTGCACAGAGCTAAGAAGGTATTCGTATGGAAATTTATGCTATGGAGAGGATCCGCTTGGAAAACGTTCCATGTCGCATTCATGTCTACCCTTATAAAAGTTAAGAAATGGAATTATTATAATTGGGTCTTTTAAAATTGTATTAAATATTATATAATAATTTCAAGAGTAATTCTATTTTCATCTTATTCGTTAAAAACGTGATATCGATAACTGTTACAATTCGTCACCCTAATTCTCAACTACTCTATTCATATCTTTACTACCTCAAATTGACCTTAAAGTATTTGAAGTTTACTAGTATAATAATAGGAAAATTATGAAATAACCAGGCACGGGGTAATATTTTTTTAACGAGTAACTATTTATTACAATATTTGTTCCGTACCGAACATTTTTTTTGTCTATTTTCGCATCGAGCCTTTCTCCTTTTATTTTTATAGCTTAAGGAAATTGTAAGACGGGCCTGAAGAATCCGCGACCCATAGGATTAGCCGGGGCCGTTATTAAGCGCGTACCCTCGGTAATTTCACCACCAGAACTCAGTTTATTAACCATTGTCCCGATTTTCCAATTACTGAACTAGTGTCTTCCTTCTCTCATGTCCTATCTCCTTTTTTTCGGAATTCCCCAAAACCCCGACACCTCATCCTTCTACCACCACCTTCTACCACCACTTCCCACCACCACACCCTACGACCAATACTTAATGTTCTTATTTCTCCCATTTTTCACTTCCAAAATTAAACTCCGCCCTCAGTAGCTGAGATGCGTGACTTCCTCTGAATTTCGAATCAGTATCATTCTGAACGTTAAACAACCAAGTATTGAGTCAGTCCGAGCGCTGAACGCATAATCAAGTCGTTTATATTATAACGTTGGAGAAAGGGTATTCCGGGATCACTTCAGACCTCGTTAGAAAACAGTCCGATTTTTCTCTCGTGATCCAAGTTTGAAACATAACTCAAACCGACGCGAGTATACGACAATATTTAACAAAAGTGTACATTGTTGCATTTGGCAGTGAAAAATAAAAATGTATTTTTCATATACCCAAATTTGATGCGGTGTATTGGTGATTTGATGAAGCTTTGCAGTAATGAGATTTAACTACTGGAAATGATTCCATATGCTTTCTAACCTCTTCAAGCCGCTCTTTTGGGAGAATTCTATTTGAGTGTTTTCTTTTAACAGAAGAGCCAGGCACATCAGTTTCTAAATGTATTATATTGCGACAAAAATGATAAAACCTTTTCTGACTTATATCAAGAGTACATACTTAAAAAAAGATCTTTACAAACTCTTGTCAGTTCATCGTGAAGTTCAAAGAATATTGTATATTTATGTATACTTTCTCCTAGAATTTTCGTTAGTAGTACGAGTACGTGCTTTTTCTTTCCTAGTTACATATTTAGAGTGAAAGTGATTTTTCTTGTCATCTGTAAGACACTAGAGATCACTATGTATTAACTTCCTTCCTTCCTCGTTTAAACTTGCATCTTTCATGACAAGTCGTCCCCTTCTGGATAATCCTTGCTGCATGTAAATCTTCCATTGCATCTACACATTTATTTCCTTGCTCTCGTCTTCTTTTTTTGTATAGCTTTTCTCATGTGGAGTGATCTTAGATTCTTTTTCGAAAACTCATAAACTACTGCCTATGCAATGAATACCAAGAAAATATTTATAATAAGATAATACTGCATTGACTTGTGCTTGTACATCTTGCAAAAGATCGTGGTATCAATATCTAATGGCATTTGGTTAATTTCTTCAGAATTAATAACAGAAAGTGAGAGAAAAATGATATTAAATAAAAATCATTTATATAAGAAAATGTGAAACTCCTGATATTCTCCATAAAAACAGTTTAACGGACATTTGTTTACTGTTACACGGAGCCTAAGAAAGCGAGAGAGAGTGTAGTTCTGTGCCGTTCAGTCATTGCCCGTACGGGCAGCGTATTAGACTTCCCCGGGCATAAACGAATCGGCGGGCAACAAGTCGTTCTTTCTCGGGCAACAGTGCTGGCATGTGTGTATATATGTAGTAACCATCGTCCGCCTTAATAAGGAGAATTATATTTCGAAGCTATACAACACAAGCGTCTTTTCCACATCATTAGCCCGTGACTTTGCCCTCAGCTTTGCCCGCGGGCATCGACGGGCGCCCTGAACTGCACTGGTATAGTTGATGGAAGCGATATAGTGAGCTTGTAAATTAAAGCATTAAGCAGTGGTACCGATGGATGTATCTAGCCGCACTCCAGGGCTGTGCGTTATTTGTGAATTGATATTTAAAATTTCTTCTTACAATCTCTCATCTAATATATACGGTATTATGCCTCCGTCGCTTCGTGCTCAATAGTAATTCCCGTATTGCTAAAAATGATCCTGCAGCTGTCAACGATTAAAGCGCAGACAAATTTTTTAAATATACTGTCATGGAACGGCTCTGACTGAGGCTCGAGCTCTTTGCCCCCCTCGAATTGCAGTTTGAAGCTCAAATTACGTGCATTTTCAAGCCTGACTGATTTTACGATCTTGCCATATCGGTTCCACCGACTATATACGATAGCACTAAGAAAAGGGGAGGTTTTCTCAAGGACTAAGAGCAAGCTAGGTCAATGGACAATTTTGGTTGGGGGCAGTGCATTATTCTTTTTCGCCATGTTGACGACAGAGCGTCAGAAAGAATGAACCGTTGCATTCGAAGACAAGTCTATCTTTAATTAATAGAAAACCGTTTTGAAACTATTACAATTTTCATTAATCTCGAATACTCACATTTATTTTCAGGGCCGCATTTATCATAAGGCGCATTACACGCAAGCTGAGGCTTCACTCTCTATGGGACACATTTTAAAACCTTACTCCTCACAAACAACAATATAGAAAACAGCCTAGTTATAGTTGCAAAATGAAATACTTATTTTGAAATATTAAATTTCTAATATAGAAACAAGAGGCCACTGAAAACGCCAAAATTAGGGTCCGCAAAAGTATAAATGTGGCCTTGTCTATTTTTATAAAAATACTTTGGGTAATATTTATCAAATAGTGTTCACATCCATTCCTTTTAACAATACTAATCGTTTTCTTCCCACGATATCCACGATTGTTTCACAGTCATGTGACTCTATGGAGCAATATGATTGTCGGTTGGAGATACAACCATTAAAAGAGGAAACTTCTCATAGTTTTGGAGTTAGGACTTAAAGGAACAGAATACATTTTTCTAAGTTGAATTTTGTTACGATTTTGTTACCATGTTACGATGAATTTGTGTTTTTCAGACCAACAGGGCACAGGTTAGCTAAATTAAAAAAAAAAAATGGAGATAGAACCATTAAGAACTGGGGCGATGAATTGTTTTCACATGATTTCAGATAATATTTTAATATTACATATTATAAAATTATATTAGGTCATCTCATAAGTTCGTGTCGAATTTTATAATTTAGATCAATATTTCCAACGAACCTTTAAATTTGAGAAAAAAAAATGTAAGAGACTTCTCATTCCGCAACTACTTCCTATTTTTTTTTTCTTTTTTCGGTGAGACCATTATGTCGTCGCTATAGAATTTCCTTGGATTTTCATTAAAATATTTTTACGAACTTATGGGATGACCTAACAAAACATTTCGCTATAATCAGATACAGTAGGACCCCCTGTAACGCCGGAAATATAATACAAATTAAGTCCCATCAACATCGCTTTTTGTGTCAAATTTAATTAACCCAAAATTACAAATTCAAAATTTGCGTTCCTTTTTTCTTTTTTTAATCACGTTATACTATACATCCATTATGACCATTGTCAAATGCATACTTTACTAATAGCTTTACTGCATTAAGTAATAACTTCATTTAATAATATCATTTGATTTGAGTAGTTACGTAAACCATAATTTTCCTCTAACATAATTTTATACATACTATTTTAATTAAACATTTTTCTCAAAGTTTTAAAGTATGCGTGACTATAAGGTAATAGAGACAAGATTAAACAGGGAATTGAATGAAATTAAAGTGGCGAGTCTAATTTGAATAAGATATAAAAATTTTCTTATCTCAAGATATGTTTTTCTTTAAATACATTTTCAGAATGTGCTACACTACATATAGATATCTGAAAGTTAAACTGTTTTCATTATCGAATGCTATTAAAGAGGATACAGCCCTGGCTAAAAGTATTAGGCACCTGTATTATTGCAGCTTACAGGAAAAGCTATTTCTTTGAAACCTTTCTATTGTTCATCATCCTTTGTCGGCCAGTTCAAAGGAATTTTAGAGCAGTTGACAAGGTTTATAGTGGGCCATAAAACAACTGAGCGATCCATAGTCTTCATTTTACGTTTCTTCCTAAAAGTTACAGCCTGCTGTTGGCATTTTCTGCTAACACACGTCATTGTCTTTACTTTTTTTGGTTAATATTTCAGAGGTTACAATATTTTCCTTGAAATACGCGAAAAAATAAGTAAATAAGCTGAGTAACTATTAACGCAGGTTACTTATTGAAAAAAAAAAAAAAACAGGGTAAAGTGAGAAGGAAATTGCTGTCATTGTTATGAAGCGCCTAATACTTTTGGTCAAAGCTGTATTTGAACATTTATAAATTTTTATAAAATTATTTAGTTAAGTTTACAATTTTAGAAATAATAAGGTTTTATGTGATCATGTTGCCCGAATTACAAATTTTCAAATCCTCCAATAATACTGAACATCCTTGTTCGACCTTTCGTTTAATTTCTTTGTGATACGATCTTGTTTATGGGCCGTTACCTAACTAATATCACGTTAATAGCTTTTACGTAACGAACCGTTGATTATTCCACCAACTAGAAATTTTCAAGAGAAACTTCCGCAGTTTCATGTACATCCTTTACTGCATTTGAAATTCATCAATTACATCATAAATTAGTTTTCAATAACGTTTCATTGTACATAACGACCCGTTCTAACCGTTCTTTGAGGTATTTTCAAACGTAACCGAAGGAATTAAAAACAATATCGCACAGTACTGTAAGAAAATATTTGATTACAAAAGTGCTATTGTAGAACAATATATAATACTTTGTCTCCTAAAAAAGGAACTTTATTTTTAAAAAAGTTTATCTACTTTGAATATTTAATTAATTCATTGTATTAAAATTAGTAACAAATAGCTGTGAACTTATGATATAAACGGAGCTTCTTGCAAATATTATTTAAACATGTATACAGAAAATGAAGTTTCTGCAAAGAATTTTGAGAAAATTCATGTTTATCTTTCCGAACTGTTTTGCCTGTAAATTTTCTAAATTTTTTTCAAAAAAGTGTCTGAAGTGAATATTATTAGATTAAATGGGATTAACTTGAAACAATCTTCGCTAAAGTTAGTATTATATATCAGTAAAAATATACAGGGTGTTCACCCTATTAGTTTCCAGCGTTCTCCTCATGAGAAAAGTAAGTTCCGTTATTTTTTATATGCGATATGATGGCTTGAATAGATTTTTTAAATTTGCAGTGGTTTTCACGTAATGAAACTATTATTTTCTACTATTTGTAACACCAGTAAAATTATTACGTTACAGTTGTAAAATATTACATTTCACGTATCTCTGTGTTCCAATAATGGGCTATTTTTTCAACAGCGGAGACTGTGATGTAATTTTATAGATTGAAAGCGCTTGTGCTTCGGTAGGAAAAAAAGGGCTGAGGTGCAGAAGAAACATTTTCATTCCGGGGAAAAATAAAATGGGATGTTAGGGAGATAAAGGAGGCTGACAATTTCTTGATGTAATTATCTTCGCTTCATCCCCCTTTTTGCAGAAATTTCCAGCTCTTTATCCAATGTCTGCGAAGCTTTTAGCGGCAAGCGGGCCTCTTTCCTGGAAATACGAAACTGAGATGCACTAGATGTGTTCATCCCCATGGTTAAGTGAGCTGTCTCAATCCTTATCGAAGCAAAGAAATAGAATCCCTATAGCAACGAAAGAATAGCAAATTTAAGTGTTTTTTTTTCTTTTTTTTTTTGTCAAACGCCACACATTATAATTATTAGTTTAAACAAAGTGTTCGATCCAGTGAAAAGAATTATATCACTTGTTCCATCGCGCAGGTACGGAACATGTGGGGTCTTCGTTGACCGGGTTTATGGCACGCTCGCACCGGAAGGTTATTTTTTAGAACAAAGACGCTTCGTAGCTCTGCGAAAAAATAAGTAACTTCTTACAAACAATGGCTTTAGAATTTCTACTTTTCTGCGTCCTCAATAGCCATAAACCAGGTGTTCCTGAAGGGTGAATCCACACGTGCGCATAACGGCACTTTCGGCCGAGGGTTGACCTGAATTTCCGACGCGTCACCGAAGGACAGCGAAGATTCCACGTACCCGCAGGTATCGTCCTACTCCTTCCAAGGAAAAGCGCGCTAAGGGTGCAATGGAAGGGTGGGTGACACTCCAGGGGCACGTTGATTGGTAATTTGTACTTTCGTGAAAAACCAATCAGCGTGCCTTCTTACCACGAAAAATCGAGATCGACAGAGCATTCGAAAAGATTCTCTCGAGCAGTCAACCCGATACATCCGAGCTTTCGAGTAGAACTACATACATTTCCAGCGTTCGAGAAAAAAAAAAATTCAGAGCAAACCTTCAAGTCAACGAAATCGAGATTACTTTCATATTGAGTTCTACTACGTTTGAGTAGAATAGATGTACAACTAATTACCTAATATTAATTTGGCGGGTAATCGTACCGCAAGTGTACGTCGGTCATTCAGTCGGTACGCGACGTGCAGCGAAGATACGACGACAGTGATCCTTCGAACCGGATCAGTCGATACGTCACTGAAAATAAATGTAACGTAAGTAATATACGTTTTTTCGTGTGAAAGTTATGCAAAATGTCGCAAAATTAAAAATTGAAATTAAAAAAATATGAAATTAGAAATGGTTGGTTCTTAAGGTGGATAGTCGATTTTATTCTCTCGTTGAATCAAGTTTTCCTGGTATCAATATTTCAAATATTCAAGTAATTTTTTAGATGGTTGTTATTAGACATATTAAGATTATTATATATTATTATGTATTAACAAAAAATACGAAGTAATTCAAATAGAAAATTTCACTTTTTAAATTATGTCTTTCCTTAGAATTCATTTAAAATTGTCAGATAAGAGTGATAAAAGTAACAGGTTTTTCATACAAAAAGAATTAATACCGAATGAAAATCGAATCACATTTTAAACGAATGAAAATACGATCATAATTTGCGATGCTAAAATGGTGTCACGTACATCCATATATGCAGAAAGTTCAGAGAATTATAATCGTGATATCAACCAGTATTGGAAATTGTATTTTCAGTTACATATATAATACTTCAATTTATCAAACTGCATTTATACGCATATAATTACCTTTCATAAATATTAGGACACCTATTATGTCCGTACGTAAAGCATTATACGATTTAAATTACATTTGTTCCCCAAAGTTAGTATCACATATCAGTAAAGTTATACAGGGTGTTCACGTTATTTGATTCCACCGTTTTTCTCGTAAATGGTAGATTTGCGAGAAAAATAGAAGACGACAAAGTTTCATTACTTTTTACACACACGACGATGGCTTGAATAGATTTTTTAAATTGATAGTTACAATTTTTATTATATTATACGAAAGGTTGCCGGGACAAATTCAACGACCTACAACAAACTCAATTTCGTGACAATGTTTGGTGTAGCATAATCAATGACACGCTATTAGGATCGCATTTTTATGACGGTACCTTAAATGAAAATAGATATTTAAAATTTTTCCAGAAATTCCAGACTGAATCACTTTTTTCAGGATCTCAATAATTTTGTAATGACTGTTTAGATTTGTTTCATATTTAATAAATATCTCACTATTTATGACCATCATATACAGTTGCAGTCATTAATTTTCGGCCACATTTAGAACAGTATAACTTTTCTGAAATTCAACCAAATGACTTGAGTTTTTTTGAGAAGTGATAAGAATTAGTTTAATAGATGACGTGTACAAAAAACTTTGATAAAATTCTAATCTGTAGGAATCGCGAAGAAAATTGTAAAGGTCACTTTTTACAACTTTCTTATCTGAGCTTGTAAAAATTTAAAACATACTGTTGTACTCTCAAATATTTTCCTTCTTAGCCTTAGTTTTATCTGTATTTACGAGTCACCCACTTTCACCATTACTCATGCTGGACTCTTCACCTTCCAACTTTCCTCTCAACTCTCCTGCATAGTCACAATTTTTTTTTTTCCGACACGCAATGTCAAGGTGGGAGCCCTGACATTGCGTGGGTTTCTGCGCCGTATTTTTGCACCCGGCCCGATGTTTCAGCTCATAATATACAATAATAAATCAACTAACTACTTAATATGCAATTCATGCAAATTCCTTAGATGGTAAATTATTAGTAAACGAAATAGCAAGTCATAAAATAAATTCAATATCAGAGAAAATAC
>NW_017100128.1:134276-140543 GCF_001263275.1 Habropoda laboriosa | reverse complement strand
AATTATAACTACACGTTATGCTGCGTCCGTTTGTTTTTTCTGTGCAGTTCAACCTAATTTACTTAAATTTACGTTGCGAGACAGTAAACTTACTGACTCTTGTAGAGAATTTACTGTACTTTGTCCAGTTTGGTGGAGAATATCGTTTAAATGCAATGGAAGTTTACCTGTGTTTTTCTGAATTTCAAAAATTCAGGCAGAATTGTAATTTATCAATTTTCACAATTTTGTTATAAATTTATACTTCCGACAATTTGTTATAACATTGCATATAACAATTTATACGTCCTCACTATACGAACTCTATTTCTTCGAGAGAGAAAAATCATTTTGATAAGTACTAGTTGTACTTCGTCCAGTTTGGTGGAGAAAACGTATAATATAATTTATTTCATGGTATTGTAACAAGCAAACGTTGAATAAATTCCTAATTCGTATTAAAAAAATTATTTAACACAATAATTTCAGCTTTATTATGATCAAGTAGTAACAAGCAAACGTTGAATAAATTCCTAATTCGTATTAAAAAAATTATTTAACATAATAATTTCAGCTTTATTATGCTTATTCTTGATAAATGACCACAGGTCAACTTGATTTTTAATAGTTATAATCTTTAAATTCAGTGTGAATAGAGAAAATGTGGAATATAATTCATTGCATTTAAACGATATTCTCCACCAAACTGGACAAAGTACATACTGTGCAGAGTTCAGGAGTTTGCCCCCGGGACGGTACAGGGGAAAAAGAAGCACTTTGCTGGCACCGTCTAAATCTTACATCATGCAATTTTAATTGGTTTGATCCATTGATATTATCGCGCCGGCTAATAATGACAATACACATGCCCTATTTTTGTAATCATGTTAGAAACTGTTGGGTTATGGGGATATGACCTAATCAGACCCGCATTCCTTCCAGGGGCAAATTTATTTCATGGTATTGTAACAAGCAAACGTTGAATACATTTTTCATTCGTGTAAGAAGAATTATTTAACACGATAAATTTAGCTGTACTATGGTTATTTTTAATCTACGACCACAGGTCAACCTGATTTTTAATCCCTACGAAATTAATTTAACCACGAGTAAGTAACGAGAACGCTAAAACCTATGTTTCCATTGAAGAATATTGTAAAAACGTATAAATTGTTATATGCAATGTTATAACAAATTGTCGGAAGTATAAATTTTTAATAAAATTGTGAAAATTGATAAATTATACCGTGTTACGATATCGGAAATCTCCCGCGAAAATCTCCCGCGAAAATTTCCCGCCTGACCTAACCGACGATTTTGCTAATGACTTTGGGGAGAGGGTACCGCAGGTATATAAGGACCCGCCGATGTCCCGCGAAATCATTTACCCTTTATACTGGGCCCTAGACACTTCGCGGCGTATTTTGACCTGAAGGTTCTGAGATGTGAATAGAGTGGTCGGGGGCTACTAGCTAGTCTATGTCCACCCTGTACACACTCAGCCTTCTTGTAACACTTGTATACATTAGAATCAATTAGAATTTCTATTACTAATTATTAAACAAATTTTAACAATTACCGGCACTCGCTAGGCACGTAATATCAGACTTTAAATACTCGACTTCGAACTTCGGTTTAGTCATAATTCTATTAATGTTATAATAACGTATAATTTATTAATTTTCACAATTTTATTATTAATTTATACTTCCAAAAATTTGTTAAAACATTACATATTATTATTTATACATTTTTGCAAGTTTCTTTGACAAATAAGTACGTTTCAACGATCTTATTACTTTCTCGTTGTGAAATCAAGTTCGGAGGATTAAAAATCAGGTTGACCCTTGGTCGTAAATTTAAAATAGCCATAGTGAAGGTGAAATTATTATTTTAAATAAATGTTTCTATACGAATTAAGAATCTATTCAACGTTTGTTTGTTGCAATACCGTGAAATAAATTGTATTATATATTTTCTCAGTTTAGACTGAATTTAAAGTTCGTAAGGATTAGAAATCAGGTTGACCTGTGGTCGTAGATTAAAAATAGCCATAGTGAAGGTAAAATTATTACGTTAAATAATTGTTTTTATACGAATTAAATATTGATTCAACGTTTATTTGTTGCAATACCGTGAAATAAATTGTATTATATATTTTTTCTGTTTACACTAAATTTAAAGTTCTGTTTACATGTTATAACAATTAGAATGTAGACGTTTTGCCGTTTCACGGTTTTTCCTCTGTTAATTATGTGTTTATAAATCATTTCAAACTAAAGCAGCACCATGCCCACCCTTAATTAAACCGTCTCAGTAGTTTACCGTAATTAATAATCTATTTTCGGAATTTATACGAGAATTTTTGAATTTTAGTAAATACTAGAGTCAGTGTCCACCCTGTACACACTCAGCCTTCTTGTAACACTTGTATACATTAGAATCAATTAGAATTTCAATACAATAGACTGAATAACAATTCATTTTAACTAATACCTATTAGAAATTTTCCTTTTAAAACAAATATAAATCATTTTACCAATTACTGGTACTTGCTAGACATTTAATATCAGACTTTAAATATTCTCCTTTCGGTTCTTTTAAATACAATCAAATAATTTCTTCAATTATCGATACTGACTTGGAATACTCCGCTTCGAATAAAATATTTCGAAATTATTTTGAAGGTTTAGGGAAATAAACATTTGAATTTTAGTCATCGTTGTTCTTCAGACTTGTCGAATAGGATATTGAAATGACTTTGAGAGGTTGCTTTTTCGTTACAGCATAACAATCATGTACGTTTCTTCCAGCAATTGAAATTAATTTGAAATTTTTCTTTCAGTATTTTTCATATATTTTCACTGATATTGAATTTTGTTTACTAATAATTTACCATCCAAGGAATTTGCATGAATTGCATGTTAAGTAGTTAGTTGATTTATTATTGTATATTGTGAGCTGATTTGGAACGAGTGCACTACACTCGTGCACTATGCCCACCCTAAATTAAACCGTCTCAGTAGTTTACTGTAATTAATTATCTATTTTCGGAATTTATGCGAGAATTTTTGAATTTTAGTAAATACTAGAGTCAGTGCATCCGTAGCCCGTTTATTATTGAATATTTTTACGCGTTTAACTTATGCTTCTCCCCAATTCTCGTCGCGTATTTTATTCAAATTTTCTTATATTCTAGAATCGAAAAAGATACGAATTCGCGTTTTTTCTTTTGATTTTTTCAATTTTTCAATTGCACTACGCATTATTGCAATAATTTCTATCGTTACATTTAATTCTAATTGTTTAGCAGGTTTTCTGCTGCTATCGACCCTTTCGACCCATTTACTGACACTTGTGGAATCGACCCTACATTTTTTTTTTTTTTTACGTGGAGGTAGGCCGACTCTATATGATAAACAATTGGCAACTAAACGGTGGCTCTCCCTCTACATTTGACGGATAATGTGTACAGGTGTTTAATGTAATTTCTTAGCAATTTGTTTTTGTAATTCATCCAAAGCGATATATTATGAAATTAAATTAATCACTCAATAAGTATTAACATTAGATTGTTTCCTCGATGTGGCCATGGTGGTCATCAGTGACTGGAGTGTCTCAAATGTTTAGAATAATTAAAATAAAATAAATGTTGTCAACTAAAAATTTTGAACGTCATAGCTAGCTAGACATTATTTTCAATTGAAAAAAAAAAAAATTATAAAGCATAATACTATAATCCTATACTTAAAATGTATTTTCTTGTGGCCGCCTGACAGCAACTTGTAAATCTGGCGCGACAGCGAACGTGTTAATAAGTAAATGTTGTTCAAATTATATCGTGTTTGATATTTTCATCAGAAAAATCTCACCAACATGTTAAAAAAAATTTCAGATGAAAAAAAGTAAAATTAAAGAAATTATATTTTTCTATTATGATTTGTCAAGCCGTGAAATCTTGTAAAGGAAACCGACTGGTGTAGCGTTACACGCTTGACTGACAGCGAGCAAGATAACATGGGCGCAGCAATGACGCAGACCTAGGCGTAGGACCATCTATACTGTCACTTGTAGAATCCAAACTTACTGACTCTTGTGGAGAATTTACTGTATCTGCTCCTAGTTTCGAGGAAGTGGGGCAAACTGGGCATCACAATACGATTTGTAGATTTATGTCAATAATGTACATGCTGAAAATTTCATCGAAATCGGTTCCCGTTGCTTTGAGCTACAAACGCTTAAAAATTGTGAAAATAACTGTTTTTCAGGACTTTCGGCTTACAACTGCAATAAATCTTTTTTCAAAATTTCAGATACATGTCATCTAGTAAACTAATCCTTCTAACTTCTCAGAAAAAGGAAAAACTTAAGTTATTTGATCCAAAAAATTATGCTGTTCTAAAAGCGGCCGGAAATTAATGGCCGCAACTGTATGTAATATACATATAATATAATACTTTCTACGCTGACAATCAGTGAAAGATGCTTATTCTCAGTAAAAATGTGTCAAGAAATTAGTATTCTCAGAGATAGCGGTGATTTTTTTCTGGTTTGATAACACAATCAGTTTACTTCTTTCGCTCAAGAAATACAGTTTAAGGTTGAATTATTGTCAAATGCAGGGTACTATAACTTTTTGGTCAATATATCACCTCATCTTCTGCAGTACACTATATATCTCTCTCTGTGAAGGATTGCAAATGTGATTTATGCAGGCCGGAGCTCTGCCACAATGTGTGCTGCAGAGCGAAGCGGAGGAGTTTAACACCCACGTTGACCAAACTTCAACTCTTTACTCTTTTTATGAAATTATGTTACAAACTTGCTACATTCTCCTCTCGCAAATGATGTTTGCCGAATATAACAATGAATACGAAATATCTGTGTACCCGTTCGAAGAAAGTAAGACATTTTAGACGTAGTAAATTGTTAAAACAGCAAAATTGTCTCTATCTTCGACAGTTTCAATTTTTCGACCCATGTTTGCTAAGTACTTTTTATTCAGCCTAACCTTAATACGGTCTTCGGATCTTTTTCAATCCATCGCCTTCTTATTTTTTTAATAGTTTTTGCTGTTATCGAATTTATGTTCCCTTAATATTGTATTAAAAGCTTATTGTCGAGGTTCATATGGCGTGCTGGTAACAGAACTTGTTATACACAAGGTTTTTGGGTCTTTTTTGACCTAAAGTCTTTGGGTTTATTTTCACTCTTCTTCAAAATCTTGAAGTTTATAGTCTATTAGTCGCTATGAATCTTAAGTTTATAGCCGAACGGAATAACACACTAGGTTTAACCCTTTCGTTACTACGGGCGACTATAGTCGCTTTCCATAAAATGCCACTGACATACTACGGGCGACTATAGTCGCTCTGCATAAGATGCCGCGTATTGTACATACGACGAGCGATTGGAGTTATTGCACATCGAGTACTTACTCTGGACATGTAGCATCAGTATTTTGTTGTGCAAAAAAAAAACACCGTCAAAGCAACTCGGGTTACAGTGAGGCGTAAACGCGGCCGCTGACGATCTTTCTCGCGCACCGTGCATACTTTTGGCGCGGCGGCTCGTTCAGCGGGACTGTCGCTCCGGAAAAACCGCCCGTAGCGAAAGAGTTAAATAAGTGTGGGATCAATTCGTTAGGAAAAAGTATACACTCTGTCGCATAGCCAGCTCGGCGCGCTACCTTCAACTGCCTTCTTGTCCCAGGCCCGGGGCCCGCGTGCCTCTTCTACGCTTCGCTTTTCTCTCACACTCACACACGCATACACTCGCTCATGCCGCGTCGGTATGCACCACACACGCACTCACGCGTGTCGGACCCGATCGCCGGCGGATCAGACTTCTTTTGCTTTCTCAAGGTGTTTATTGAAGTCTCAAAGAACGAGTGCAAAAAAGTGTTATATAGTTTATTGTGAGAAAATCCGTCCCGAAGACGGTGAAACGAGCACCTTGAAGCCAGGCCCAGCGCGCTCGGTGGGGGTGACTCCGCCCCTTTGGGTCTTTCCCTGGGCCTGTTCGCGTAGGGGTGGACAGGGATCGGCAGGACGACGCGTCCACACTCTTCACGAGACCGTTGAACGCGTACTTTTTGCGAACGACGCTCAGACAACGCGGGAATAGTCTTCGTGTAAAATACACTGTTGTAAGAACGTAGAAACGTTTAGTTAATTTTACGCCCACCCTACTCCGAGTTAGAGTACTTTCTGACATTATCCTCAATAAACAAGGGATGGCATTATTACAATGTATTTTGAAGACTAGATTAAGTATTGTTGCTAACTG
>NW_017100128.1:123426-134107 GCF_001263275.1 Habropoda laboriosa | reverse complement strand
TCTTAACGATCTATATGTGTATGAATTTAATTTTAAATAACGTAGTAATTTGCAGAGCTGGGTAAAATATATATTTTAAATCACATATGGGTAACCCCCGGCCCTAATCTATTTCAGCGCAGTTTGTCGTTCATAATATTATAAAATTTATGTAGAGCTTTATACCAAAGCATTATATTATAAATAAATAAAATATGAAGTAGCAACTTGTTTTAATTCATTTAATATTAATTTATTTTATTTAATAATTTGGTCCGGCCCTTGACTCGGAGACAGAATGATAATTTGGCCCCCGAACTAGGAAAGGTTACCCATGCCTGTTTTAAATGGTATGTTGGATAACAAACTGTTTATCTAAAAATAGTAATACTATGATAGAGATAGTAACCCTGCGAAAACAAGTTACTCGTCAACTCACTGACTGTCCCTTTAAAGTCCTTTCCAGCAATTCGTAATTTTTGTTAGAGCCAAGTTCACTTTCTCCCCAAAATCCCTTTTAGTCCAATACACGTCGCAGCGAACACGTTTTCTTCTCTTCACAGAGTTCGCGTCTTATTATACAAAAATCCGCGTGTACAGAGTACATGTCACCGTTGCAAATAAATATTACACTGTAAGACTATAATCAGCGTTTACTTTCGCACCTGGTTGCCAACAGGTAAATAGTAAATTGTCTGTCTTATTTTAAACGCTGCGTGGATGTATGAAAATAAAATAGTTTCTCGATTACACTCAGTTTCTTAAATAGTATCTAAAAATTGCATTTTACACGAACGATGCTGAAAATCGTGCAGATTTATTTTGAAATATTTTATTTATTTTAATTTATTTTCAGTTAATTTGCAATACTACAGATATGAAATTAAAATATTTAATGTTATGATTAGTGTTATTAGAATACAAATGTTTATTTGGCGAAATTTCGCTTGCTATTTAAAATATCATTTTAGTTGAACTGCATAAGTAGCGTCTATTATTTAAAATAGCATTTCAAATATATTTTCTTTAAATTTCACCCAGTTCTGTTGTATATTTTTCTTTGTTAAACTCATAAAGCTTTTGGAAGCCAGTGTTTTATACTGCACTTACATTTGAATGCAGACGAATAACTTTTATTAGTAGATGAATATGCATAAGGATAACATTATACTGGACGTTGTTGGGAACAGAGTTGGATAAAATTTAGAGGAAAAATATTTGACGTACTATTTTAAATAATACGTGCTGTACGGTTCAGATAAAATGCTATTTTAAATAGAAAGCGAAATTTCGGCGAATAAAATATTTGTATTGTAGTAGGATATATGGATTGGTAGGATATTCTTTGGTATCTGGGAAAAATACACAAAAGTTTATTTACTTTTCGTCGGTACATGTTAAATGTTTGGTACAGAATAATTTTGAACAAGTCAACGTAGTGTTCGAGCTGTTGCTTTCGCTTTCGGGCGTCCGGCTTCAAGCAGCCGCACTCTCCCGTTACAATATTAACGAAACGGATAAAACGATTCATAACAATTATTGTAGGAAGGCGTCCGATGAGCCTCCTGTACTCTACTCTCTGGAGGCGTCCGGCGGATCGTCCAGCCGTTCTTTCCATTCCAGGAGCGACCCAGGTATAGCTCTCGTACTCTCCTATCACAATATTTAAGCGATACGCGTATGATCGGAGAGTCCACCCGCACTTCTCCTGGTAGGCGACCGGCGGATAGTCCAGCCGTTCTCTCCATACCAACAGAAGTACTAAGCAATCCTCTCCGAGCTTCCTCAGGCGTCCGGGTAACCTCCCTGTACTCTCCTCTCTTAGAGGCGATCGGCGGATAGTCCAGCCGTTCTCTCCTCCAGAGAGTGACCCAGGTGTCAGTCCCCGTACTCTCCTGTGCTGTAAGGGCGTCCGAAAGCTAGGCTTCGTACTCTCCCACTCTGAAGGGCGACCGATGGTAATACCTCGTTCTCTCCCAACAGAGTACAGCAAGAATGCCGGCCGCGTCCGCGGCCGTGGTATTTATATTTGACCGTTGCTAATGAAGCGCGGCTAATCAAAAAGACGTGTCGCTAAGTGCTTTCCCGCGCGAAACCGCGAGACTCCCGCGTAAAACCGCGAGTCTACCGCGGATCGCAAGCTAGTTTCTTCTAGACGCTTCTATCGCTTCGCGATTATTCGGCTGACGACGAGGATAGAGAGTCGTCCCTCTCACTTCCTCTCGCGAAAAATGAAATTTTTGGCGTCTTTGTTGCTAGTTGTTACAGTATTCTAATAACTTCAAGCATAAAATGAAATATCTTAATCTTGTATTTCAGATATGTACTTTAACTATTTTTTGACAATGAAAATAATTTGAGAAAGGAAATGATATTATAACACAAGAAATCATCATTTTATTTTTAATTCCAGCACGACTATTCACAAGTAACAAAATAAGTACGTATCTACATTGCTTAAAATTTTCATCGTTCAGATTATTCGCTTAATTATGGATAAACTGAAAATTAATTGAAATAAATAGAATCTTTCAAAATAAAGCCCGACTGTTTTCAATATCCTTTGAATAAAATACTATTTTGAAAAGTTACTGCAACAGTAAACTATTTCATTTTTATAGTTATACGCACAATACGATTTAAAATAAAATGGATTAATTACTATTTGCTATTTGAAACAGTATTTTACCCAATATTTTTGCTTTATTTTCTCACTTTTCTGTTTTTTATCTCACAATTGCATCTTTTTAGTGTTTAACCCTAGAGCGGTCTTCGGGTCTTTTTTGACCCACCGCCTTTTTATATTTTTAGTCATTTTTGCTGTTATCAAGTTTACGTTCCTTGACATTATCTTAAACGTTTATTGTCTAGGTTCAGATGTCGCGTTGGAAAGAAAAATTATTACACATAAGGTCTTAGGTCCTTTTTTAACCCAGAAGTCTTAAGTCAAAACGAAGACCGATCTAGGGTTAAGGTCATCAAGCATATTTAAATATATTTTCTCGTCTGCTACAAAATGCATTAGAAAAAATACACATTTCCTATATAAAAAACGAGGATGACCTTGGAAAAACTTAAAAAAAATAGAGAAAAACAAACGAACAAACAAAAAACTTTTTCCTCCGTGATATTCCCGTTTGATAATCACATAAATCGTGCTACAAACATTTTCCATGACATTAAAAACAAAGTAGATATTAACTGGGACACGAGGTATATTATTTCGCAGCTTTGCCTCACGTCAATCGCTATCGAACGTTTTATGAAGCGGTAATAGAACTCTGTTTAAAGGAAAATTGAATACAAGAGGTGTGAAAATAAGAGGCACTCAAAAATAACGTATATAGATGCGTCCGTGCCGTAAAACGAGACTTTTAATCGTATACATGTTTTTGGGGCAGTTTTATGCTTGTGAACGACAGCGTTGGAGCATTTTACGACCAGCTAGTTCGACCCGTCATCGATACCTTAATATACAAGGAAAAGGCATTCGTATAATCGGTAGAAGCGATATAGCGAGGTCGTAAAATAAAGCATTAAACGGCGAGACCGATTAATGTATAATAGCTGCACCCAGGGCCGTCTGTCATTTGTGAGTTGATATTTAAAATTTCTGCCTGAAGCTGCACGGTATTAAATCTCTATTGGTAAAAATTGGTAAAAATTGACCTGCAGCTGTCAAGGATTAAGGCACGGATAAATTTTTGAAATGTTAGGTCATCCCATAAGTAATTTCGTTTTAAAAATCCAGTTTCAATACAAAAATAATAGTTTTAAATTTCAACTAAAAAATAATTTAATTTGAGCAATACAAAAATAAAATAGCAATTAACACTTACTATTAATCGATGATGTATTGACCATTGTTTGCGAGGACCATTCGCCATTTTTCAGGCAACTTTTCACACAACTTTAAATTCTTATCTTTTGGATTGAAAAACTGATCTAATGTTAACTTTATGTGATCTATATTTTTGAAGTACCTGCCATTTAATAAGTTTTCTAGTGAACGAAATAAATGGTAATTCAATGGTCAGCAGAATATGATAGACAGTTCAATTGTTTCATTTCTTTTATTTTTGTTTCTTAAATTTAATCATTCAGCAACATGGTATGGACCAATGGAGAACTACTTTCATGCTTCACATCACCAAACACGCTACAGCAATTTACCAAATGTACTTCTACAGAT
Organism: Habropoda laboriosa; assembly: GCF_001263275.1. Classification (NCBI taxonomy): domain Eukaryota; kingdom Metazoa; phylum Arthropoda; class Insecta; order Hymenoptera; family Apidae; genus Habropoda; species Habropoda laboriosa. The sequence goes on along the minus strand of NW_017100128.1, from coordinate 129,936 downwards.
TGTAAATTAAACCTAAGGAAACTAAATAAAAAGGAAATTTTTGTTTTTAACGTGTACGAACATCGAACCGAGATAAGAAGCAACATTACTTATAGGATGACCTAAAATACTGAAATTTAAGTAGCAATTCCGAGTTGACATTAAATGGCCACGAGTACTTCGTATTATCGTTATAACTTTTTAATTAAACTTCAAACGACCTATGTTTGTACAACATTTTTTTCTTTCTTATGCCCATAAAACACACTGAGAAAGTTTGATCGGGAAAATTTTGGACACCCTGTATATTTTCATTGTAATGTCATTGCAGAAGGAAGCAATATAGCGTAAACAGTAGCACTTTTTCTTTTCTACTTCTTTGTCAAACACATAATCATAAGTGTGACATTAACTACTAACGTTAATCCTCAAAATAAATTTATTCAACAAACACTATCTATTTCGGCTTTTTTGCGCCCCTCTGGCATTGGCACGTGCCCTACTTGCTCCACCCTAGATACGCCTCTGAGCATCGATTAAGAATTTTAGAGTGTGAAGTCCTATTTAGAGAAAGAAGGATATAAGCTTCCTATATCTACTTACACTGAAAGGAAAATGTGATTCAGTATCAGCTATTGAATTTAACGAAAATTGACTCTAGCTTAAGGATAAAAGTTCGCTGGATTGTTGAGGCAGTTCACAGGATAATAGAACAGAAGTATCAACTTTTGCATTAGCAAATGAATAACAAGTCGTTTCTTAAGGTCAGCTTGTGCTGCCAAACAGTTTGTTTCTTAACCCTTTCATTGCTTTGGCGTTTTGAAAATTGTTTCTTTTGGTGCACTTCCACCTTAATTTAACCCCTTAATAATTCTGGTCAGAATGTGAGAAAAATAGTTATATTAGTAAGAAAAATTAACTGTAATCCTAACTTTCGTTTTAATTTGTAAAACTGAGGATTACTAAATGTGATTAATCTGTAACAGATTAGTTTTTGTTACCTGATACAGTACTGAAACAACAAATGGCTGATGCTTAAATGCATAGTCAGAGAAAAAATCACAGGTTAAGGGGTCATAAAGCAGTTCAAGTCGCATCCTGGTCATGTTTCCTATCCCTTTCCCCTTTCCGGGTTTTTCCCAAATTATTTCAACTTTTGCCCACCACCTTCACCCTCACGTTCTCCTTCCACTAGTTTCCTAATATCCAATCACACCTCCGCATTTTTCGAGACCTTCTTTTCCACCACCTTCAACGTCCAACCAATCAGAACATACACCGACCCAATATATACCCACGCACCACCACAAAATAACAGTTCAAAATACACCCTTCATGAGAACAAGTAAAAACCAAAAGACACATCGAAAGTATCATTCCTTACCTCCGGAAACGTTCGTAAGGAAAAAACACTGTACGATACGCGGTGTCGAAACATCGGAGTGAAGAGTTACGATCTTCATGAACGCGCCGTATTTAGTAAAATAGATCGCGTTGCATCGCGAACTCGTGCAAAAACAGGGTTAATATTTAATTTTATCCTGTACGCACTTCCACCTTAATTTCAATTACAGCCGAAACAACAAATTTTGCAACGGTGGTTAAAAATTTACGATCCGTCACACATGTTACGTATTAAAATCTGCCGCAGGGAAAGGGTTAAAGAATACATTTAGAGAATGTTTAATACCGGATTTAGAACATTGCAAGGAAATAATTTGAAAAATACTAACTAAGCAGTGAGGTGTACAGAATACTCCGGTTGAAGTGTAACGTTGAAATAGATGAAAAATTCCATTTCAAATATTGAGAAGTCCAGTGCAAGAGGGAGCTTTGCCACAAAATGTTGAAAAATGGGATTTCACCTTCGGAATTTCCCCGTACATTTTCATACAAGTAAAAAATACAAAAACATACATTTTCTCCAGTAAAATAGTCCTAAATAAAATATTTCGTAATAAGTATAATTTTTGTAAAGCTTCTTTTTTAATCGAATTTTCAGATTTAAGCATACAGAAAATACATTTTCCCAAATATACTACCTTAATAAGTTTAAATAAAGAAACAGCAGTCTTAATTACGCAATTTCTATCGAAACACTACTTTTCATAAAAGTCTCAATATCTCACAAAACAACTGAGGTGGGTGAGGAACGTCGTTACCCTGTTTTCACCTCAATTTATTAAAGTATAAGTGTATGGTCAGCGTACAATTGGTCCAGAAAATACAATCGTTTACTTTGTTACTTGTCCCGGCGGCAGCGGTTCGGCGGGTACGTCGCGATGGTCGGTAGAGGAACAAACTGTCCGGAGGTGTAGGCGTACTGGGTTTTTATATTGTTAGGACAGGGAGACAGGAGGCAAGTCTTAACCCGGGGAGAGACAAAGGAACGGAAACTAAAATCTGAAGGAGTTGGAAAAGAGAAGGTTCGCGTGGAAGAATAGAACGAGGTTCGGTAAGGGTTTGTTGACGACGACGTACCCGCCACACAACTATTGTGACATAGCTCATTCTTGGACCCCTGAGTTGACTGCTGCAGATACTCTCGACTCTGTTGCAGTTACGCCATTGCCACCACTTCCTTTCCAGCGCGTGTTCTAAAAGCGTTTTTCTTTCTTATAAACTTTCTCTTTCCCGACTTCTTGAGATTTTCAGTTTCCGTTCCATTGTTTTTTCACATTCAAGGATCTTGCCTTCGTCCTCCAACAATCTAAGAAACACACACGTTGCGCCCAGACTTGCACGAGTGCGGGCGTCTCTGTTTTCTATCAATTTTCCTTTTCCAACACTCTCTACCTCCATCTTCATCTATCTCTACCTTCCTCTTTTCTTTCTAATCGGTACTTAAACCCAGCAATTTCCACAGCACACAGTTTCTCTTAATCTTACTTATTGAATTGTTACATTATCCTCAAGATTGTTATAAAGAGAAGTTTGAAATGAAAAGAAACGAAAAATACGAAAGATAATCTGGCGTTTGTTGTTTTATCTTGAAGTATCAGGTCATCCCATAAGTCGTGTCGCCTCTCGTCGCAGTTTATATTGTCGTCGAATCACTTGAGACGGTTTGGATTTTACGAGTTTTCTTTATTTTGTAATAATTTGATTACATGTGGTTTTCGAGAATATAACATGGACGGTCTAGCCTGTCTGGTAATTGAATGTCGACTGACTTTTCTCCCTTTTTTGAGACTGCATTTATAGTAGGGTTTTTGGGAGTTGCGGGTGGGGGAATTTAGGAGTGCGTCCGTTAGGTAAGGACCAGAAATGTGTAAGGATAATGATCAGGACTCGTTAGGATTGAGGGTTCGGTGGTTAGAAAGAAGAATGCATGGACAATGGTAAGGTAATGAACTTAAGGATTTGGTACAAAAATGGGTAGAGTGCATCAGCTTGAAGGTCTGCCGGAGATAAGATTCGGTGGGAAAGTGGAAAACTCGCAGGTAGTGGTCAAAACGGTACCTGAGATAAGGATCTGGATGCATGGGAGTCAAGGGACAAAGGGATGAGGATTCGACAATATAAACACCCGTACCTTGTTTCAGCGAACTGTTTATGAAAACTTCTCCCTATGCTTTTTAAGCGGTATCCTCTCGTCAGTCTAAAACGTGCATTCGAAACATTCAGAACGATATCTTCCATTTAAGAAAATTCAAACAAGGAGTGTCGACGAAATTCATTTTCGGCATTGTATGCTGTATGAATTTAAAAAAGGCAGTACGGTGAAAAACGCCGTTAAAAATATTTGTCACGTGTACGGTAAAGATGTTTCAAGTGTAAGAAAATGTCAAAGGTAATTTTCCAAATTTCAAAATGAGGTTTTGGATTTTTCCGATAAACCAGTTTTTTAATTCAAAACCTTAAGAATTTTTTGAAAATGGGATGTAAGAGTAAAGAATTACAAGGGGCTTAAAACGACAGATATTAAAATGACGTTGGATCGCTCGTCGATGGCTAGGTACGATAATGTGTTTTTATACGCTTCTTCGGCCGTTAGGGCCCTGCAAGCCGTGGGGTGGGGGTACAGCCTGCGCTGCTCCTTGTCTAGGGCCCCATGCGGCTCGGGTCCCGCGGTCGTTGCCTAGGCGCGTCGCACGGCGCCTTACATCCTCTTCCATTGTATGCAGTTCTTTAAATTTTTGATTAAGAAAATTTGCCACAGTTTTTATTTTGCGTAATTTATCTGTATTGTCAACCGTATTGTTATTTGCAAAATGCAAGAATCTAGTAATTTTCAGAAATCTTTTGTTAGGTTTGTAAGAGTAAAGAATTACAAGGAGCTTAAAACGACAGATATTAAAATGACGTTGGTTCGCTCGTCGATGGCTAGGTACGATAATGTGTGGGCCGCTGCCCTTTTTCCCGTTTTTATACGCTTCTTCGGCCGTTAGGGCCCTGCAAGCCGTGGGGTGGGGGTGCAGCCTGCGCTGCTCCTTGTCTAGGGCCCCATGCGGCTCGGGTCCCGCGGTCGTTGCCTAGGCGCGTCGCACAGCGCCTTACAGGAATTAAGCGGTTGATTGAGAGATGGGAGAACGTCGTTGAAAACGATGGACAATACGTCGACGATTAAAAGTAAATGTAATATTATTTTATACTTAAACTCACCGCCAAAAAACTACACGACTTACGGGATGACCTGACACATTCGATGGTATTATACACAAAATACAATGTTATTTAAATGACTATCACGATTGCGTTTGGTGGAGTGAATACGATAAACCCAATTTTCGAGGATTCTGGTATAGAAATCAGGTCGTATCTCAGCAATAACACGAATGATGTTTGTTTCGAGATCGCCAACAGTTTGTGGTTTGTTGGAATAAACGAGAGACTTAACGTGGCCCCGCGAGAAAATGTCTAATGGAGTCGACTCGTGAGATCTTGATGGCCAGTTGACAGCTGCATTTCTCGAAATAATCCTATCATTGAACTTCGATCTCTGTAAACCGATAGTTTCAGCTGAAGTGTGGCATGAGTATCATCCACGATGACTTGCTAAGCACTGTTGAATACAAGTGTCAGATGACTCTGACAATCCAAGGACAAACATGGCGGCTATGATCATTCAAAGTTCTATCACATTTATTGGAACACACTTTGTAAGCATGTGTTTTTAATGACGTATTTCGGTTGATTATAAGAGTTTGTTGGAGAATATCATTTCTGTAAGTTGGTATGTGTGATTAGGCGAGTGAAAAAAGTTCGGTTAGAAGGTTCCACGTGCATAGAAAACCGAAGAGAATTTTTTATTTAATTCAATTACACGGTTGCATAATTTAGTTACCACACATTTGTCAGTTTTTCTTTTCTATTATTATTAGAATAAAGTTCTATCGCACTTATTGAAAAACCCTTTAACACGTTCAGGACGATGTGACCCACCGGTGACCACACAATTTCATAATATTCTATGAAAAACACGTACATATATTAAGTCCTCCCGTAAGTTCGTGTCAAATTTTATAATTTAAATCAATATTCCCCACGAACCCTTAAATTTGGAAAAAAAAAAAACGTAAGCGTCTTCTAACTCCACAATTTCATACTATTTTTTTTTTGTAAGAGCATTATGTCATCGCTATAGAATTTCCTTGGAGTTTTACTAAAATATTTTTCGCTTTCGTCGCGAACTTATGGGATGACCTAATATTTAAGAGCTGAAAAGATTAGAAACTGAAAAAAATTCAGTATTAATGACAATAAACACTTCGGTAAAATCGAATCATCAGGTCATGAGCGAGTGTTTCGTGCATTCATTTTCACTTCAAGTCTTTAGAAGCAGTGAAAAACGATACGAAAATGCTTTGCACCGAATGTGTCATACCTAGTGCTGTGCAAAGTTGGGAAGAATGCTAGCAGAAGGAATGCGGGTCTGATTGATCATAGTGTAATAGGACCACCTTGTCCGACACACTCATGTAGACAGGGCGCAGGTATTTTTGTTATTGGCCGAAACGATCGAAACGGAAGAGAGTAAATGGGATACATCGAGATCGAGTGGGACAAAGACAGAATACGATCAACTTCAAAGCAATAGCGTACCAGCCCTTTCGTGTATCCGTGGTGTGGTCTTGAAACGTATTACTCTCGAATATGGGGATCCTGTTACTATTTCAGCGTGTCCCGCCAAAAACCTTCAGGTGACAGCTTCGAGAGCGTCACAGGCGCGGTCAAGCGAAACGAGCGGAGTACAGTAAATTCTCCACAAGTGTCAGTCCGCAAGGAAGCTAAACCTGACACTTGTAGAGTCAGGGACTACGTTTTCGAGCCTCGCGCCCGCCTTTGTAGTTTGCCGAACGTAGACAAGGACAGCGAATAAAAGATAAGGATGAAACGTGAGTCGAGGCAACATATCAACTTTTTTAATTTTACGTTTTTTATCCCGAAATTTTTCTTAACATATTGATGAGATTTTTCTGATGAAAATGACACGATATAATTTGAACAACATTTACTTATTAACACGTTCACTGTCACGCCAGATATTTCACTGTATTGAGATAAAACAGACGCCCTGTATTACATTAC
>NW_017100128.1:122352-123362 GCF_001263275.1 Habropoda laboriosa | reverse complement strand
TTTTTTTTTACGTGGAGGTAGGCCGACATTAAATTAATTACTCAATAAGTATTAATAAGTAAATGTTGTTCAAATTATATCGTCTTTGATTTAATTTTCATCAGAAACATCTCACCAACATGTTAACAAAAATTCCAGATGAAAAAAAGTAAAATTAAAGAAATTATATTTTTCTATTATGATTTGTCGAGCCGTGAAATCTCGTAAAAGAAACCGAGTGGTGTAGCTTGACTGACTGCGAGCAAGATAACATAGGCGCAGCAATGACGCAAATCTAGGCGTAGGACCATCTATACTGACACTTGTAGAATCCAAACTGACTGACACTTGTAGAGAATTTACTGTACTCTTCTTACACCTGTGCAAGCATGGTTTTTGGCTGTGTATAGTAGAAATAATGAACTGTAAGAAATATGTAAAACTTGACTAAAACATCAAAGATTTGAGGCTTTCACGGCCCGGCATCATACAGTTATCACTGTTGAAGCTTTCGGGTGTAAGCCGTGTCCTTATGGAATTATTTTCCCAACGTTTCGCCAGCATTGCAGCTAGCTTCATCAGGGGTCTGAAGACACACCGATCATTATCGATATAACTGAGGCTTTCGAGCCTCAACAGTGGTAACTGTTGACTAAAATATAATATTGCAAAAATTCACAATAATCGCGTGATCAACCTCTAAATTCATGACAAAATCATGAATTTTTATACGACAAAAATGTAAGTTACAGCATTATAAATAAACGGGGAACTTATTCCTACGCGCCTAGGAAATAATTAAGAAAAAAAAAGAAATTGATCATTTTTAGCATATCAAGTTGAGGAAAATGTGAGTGTTAAGGGGTTAATGGTCATAAATTCGGCGATGACAGTAATGGCCGATGAATGGAGCCGCAGTTGTTATGATTTCGAGCCAACAGAGAACAGCTCTACGTTCTGTTGTCAATTGCGATGGAACGCACTAGTCAATGACCAACGACATCGAGATGTCGAATTTTCTAAAGTTTAGA
>NW_017100128.1:115532-122322 GCF_001263275.1 Habropoda laboriosa | reverse complement strand
GTTTGGTAAGACGACGGTGACAAACAGCACGACACTTACCCCAGACCTCCGTCGCGAAACAAAGCAAATATTTATAGCATATACTAGAATTAATTGGTTACTGGGGAAACAGGTGGTGTTTCTCCAATTGTGCAAATAGCAACTGAACGATCGGGTGCTGCTCATATACCGGGTGAGTCACGCAATTGGGACGGGTTACATGTGCGTATCTCGAGTTTGGTTAGAGATAGAAGAAAGTTGCAGAGGAAAAAGTTGAATGCTATAGAAAGATTTGCAACTTCTTCCTCTACAACTTTTTTCTATCGCTAACCAAACTCGAGATATAACCCGTCACAATTACGCGACTCACCCTGTATATTACTGATTATCGTGTGCGTGTTATTTTGCAGGAAAAGCGAGAGGTACTCGACAAACTTTTCGACGTTGAACAAGTCGATTCATTAATTAATGACAATAGAATATTTACTGTAAAATACAGTTATTGAAGTTAGTATTAAATTGAACGTTAAAATTAAATTTATTTGTAAATACGGAAAATTAAAAAGTTAAGCTTATAAATTATACCCTTATACACACAAAGAGATTGAAAATAACTATTTCCCATTTTTTTAACAAGAATGTGCCATTATAAAAAATTATAAAATTATATAAAAGTGAGAGAAAATTTCAGATTAATGGTGTAAAGCGTAACATTCGATAACAGAAGCAAAAAGGAATTGCTAAAATGACTTTATTTCATGAACGAAACGATAAAGGAAACGAAGATTATCAATCACGAATAATTCACGATACGCAGTCATTGAATTATTTATGAAAACTCGAATGTGTCAACGACATAAGGTTTTTGGCAACTGCAAACTTCATCTTTCTCCGTTGCTGCTTCTTATTGCGTTCTATGGTAACATCGATCTGTATTTGACAGTGACGGAACCGTGTATGTATTTGCATTTGAAAGTGGCAAACAAATTTTCTTTGAAATATTTGTAAATACTGTTTCCTTTTACTAATTCAGAATTACAGAACATATTATTATTTAAGAATCCATATGTATTAATTTTTTGTTAAAAGTAATGTATCGTATCCAATGTTTTACTTCGACTTGAGGTATGCGTATAATAATTGATGAGAACGATAAAGTAGAAAAATAATGATAAATTTTTGCAATTACAATATTCTAGGAATGGTGCAGATTTTTAAAAGTACGAAAGTTAGTAACTAACACAAACAAGTTTTATTAGAAAACACGTTGTTGGTAGATGAAACGTCACAAAATTGAACAAAATCCATAAAAAAAAAAATTGTACGTGTAATTTATTTATATTTTACAAGCTTTGACGTAATTTCAACTTCCATATGCGTAGTTATTCATACTCAGAAACACAAAATAAAATATGAAATTTAAAAAAGTATTCGATATACAGTGTGTCGGCAATAGTTGGTAGAAAACTCAAGGAGTGATTCTACAAGTGAAAATAAGACGGAAATCGAGATAACAAAATTACGTTTGGGGCTCGTTTTTAGTTATTAACAATTAAGTCTGCGCCTGAAGTAGGACAATTGTCATACGTTGGTTTGAGCCAAGCAGTAACGTAGGTCAGTGCCGTACCAAGAGAAGAAAAACACGTTAATCTGGTAGTAGACACTGTCACAGAGGTTGACACAATTTTGCGAATAGTTTACAATGAAAATCCAAAGAACGACATTAAACCTACCACTCGCAAAAATCCACAAGGGCATGTCGATATCCGCTCAATGGAATCTTTCGAGTAGAGAGGGTGAATGCCTTTTCCGCTAAAATCTTTCCCACTGATATCACACGCGCGCGCACACGTTGCGATTGTTCTGGCTGCGTGTGACCAGCAAAAATCCATAAAACATGCGATATGAATGTCCGCTATGTAGACACACGCACCGCGAATGCTTCGGTCACTGAGCGTTCACAGAAATGCACAAATACTGTTGCAGTCTTTAAGTTTGCACTACGTAAATTTCGCTCGTATCAGTGCTCTCACTTGTAAATACCGGCAAAAACTGAAGATCTAAAGTAGATATACCAAATTATTTACGTCTAAAACGTGCATAATTATGTAGCACCTCCATACCCAAAAAGGGAAACCGACAAGAAAAAATGCAAAGGGAGTTGTTGGCGTAGTGCGCAAAGTCTCGGCTTCCCAGCCCCGAGGTCGTGGGTTCGATTCTCGTTGGGTCTCTCTAAATTTTTCCCTCGGTTCCTACAATTATGACGTAAATTATAAGCGGGATAACTTTGAAATACCAATAGTCTTCATTCTAAATGTTGGATAATTTTGATTTACTCGAACGTCTCCATAATACGAAGCGGAGGAGTAGATCGATTCGCGTCGGTATAGAATGATCCTTAACTCGGCACATCTCCAGATGACGGATAGGAAAATTGCCAAACGGAACAGCAGCTCCTTATGTTAGCACTATCCTGAATGTCAGTAGGTATCTGAGGCGGTGACGATGAGTAAGTAGCATGGAAGACTGGTTAACAGGAGTCATATGAGACTTCTAAAGTGTAAAAACCTTGAGGGGTTAATAAAGCTCTGTCGTGGACTAGCTTCCTAAGCGAAGGTGTAAGCTATCGCGTCGAAGACTGAATGGCTCATGGGTTGAGAATTGAGTCGCAAACGATATCCTCGGGGCACCAGGTGATTCACTCCCTCTGTTGTGTTTAGCTTTGCAAACTCTGCGGGAGTTTACCGTCTTTATTGCATACTCGTGGGAAGATTCATCGATTTAAGTAATAAAAACACGTACGCAAACAGATTGACTCAAGTAAGTTTCAAAAATGAGGAAGACTATAGGGACCTCACTTGAGGGACCACTACCTTCTAATAATACGGCTCTCCCTCAAGAAGTCCACACCGGAGCGAGGGATTGGACTCGAAAGCGGTGATAAAATCGCCACCGAAACTATCACAGCTACCGTTGCACAGAAAAATTTCAGGCGTAGTTGGGCTTCGAAGGAAAAGGCTCGGGGAACCAAAATGGCTGCGCTTGAGACCTGCTCAGTAGAGAATACGACGGGCAACGACACAAAAGTTCAAAAGGCAGGAGACTCATCCAGAAAGGTACCCACCGCCCTTGAGGACCAATCATGGCAATCGGAAGCGTTTGAATCCAGAGCTCATCCCTGACCAACCTGACATGAAAAGCTCTAGCTTTCCCTCAGAGCTATTCCAACACCGACAGACTGTAAAGAGATAGCTATGAGAGACACAAGGATAACCATTGCGTCTATAGCATACCCGAGGTCATCCTCACTGTTAGTCGAGTGAGTCTAGTATGGATTCTAGGTCACTCTGGAACCACCGGTAATAAGGAAGCCAATGAGCAGGCACGAATCGATCCTGTCTAATCCACAGGCATTTCTACCGTTACGATTAAGGATCTAGAAAAAATTGGATAGGGAAAAAATTCGTCGTGCTCTGGATTAATGCAGAAGACGTGAAAGATACGAAGGCTCTTTTAGAGGGATCTTCTAGCAAGCTAAGCGATATGATACCTTGCCTAGATAGAGCGCAAACTGCGCCTACACGTGGGGCTAGTAACAGGACACTGATACACGAGAAAACACCTGGTACAGCTGGGTATGGAAGACGAACCACTATACCCTAGATGTTGGGAGGAGGAAAAAACTCCTCTGTATTTAATTGGGCGATTTGAGAGGTTGGAGGTCACAGGAATATAAAATGTCTAGGAGCTCCATATCTCTGGACTCGCCCAAAATAGGGGATGTCTTGGTTAACACGTTCACTGCGGCAGCTTTTTCTGAGGATTGTGTCCCGTAGACATTTTAATAGTATCCCGTACTAGACCTTCTTATTTGGCGGTACGAGACAAATTTCTCGTTTTTTCGCTATATTTTCTTATTTTACCCTACAAAAGTCCAATTAGTGCCTATTACGGTGAAAATAGTGCAAGAATGACGGAAATATCAGCTTACAATTAGCACGTAGCGAAGGTTGAATGAAAAACGAGCCGCACAGAACGAAGGTGCGAACGTGTTAAAAGGCTTCCACGATTCTTGCAAGGGACCTCAATATCTAGCTATCCCATATGGGACAGCTTTAGGGCCGGGGTACAACGATCTTTTAGGACTCAGTGCTTGGTGTGTCCTATTGAGAATAATAAAATAGAGTAGAATAGAGTAGTTTTGATTGAATTATATATTTTTTATTTAATTATACAACACAACAATTCTATTTCCGTGTTTTTTGAAATTATTTTATATCAATATAAAAGGCAACACTTTTTTTAGAGTATTTTTATTTTTGTAGTTTCAGAGCCGGGAAGAGGTTTTTGGTTGTCAGTGTGGAGGGACGAAATCGATCTAGAAGACACCATGTCACAATATCTTCGAACAAACATCAGGACGTCAATAGCAGTGGTAGGTGCTACTGATGGTTTATTATACAAAAGTGGAAGATAGTTTATAGTTCAATAGAAGAAGTTTCAAAAATGCATATCGTGATTTTATTATTATATCATTTTTGTTACTAACACGTTCACTGCGATACAGATTTTCATTAAATATTAGCTACGTGCTGAGCTGATATTTCCATATTTTTCCACTATTTTCAGCGTAAACCTTTGTAGGATAAAATAACAAAATATAGCGAAGAGGCGTACGGGGCTTATTTGTCTCTCAAAACAAGTCCTCAAAAAAGCTGCCTCAGTGAACGTGTTAATACTATCTAATTATTAATTTTTCTTTTCCTTTGACTTTGTTGCCTTCTCGTCTCATCGCGGTTGTTCACATCTCTCATTCACCTCTTCTCGTGAATTATTCTTCAATGCTCCTTCTGTTGCCATAATCTATCACCCACCTTTTGTGCTCACACTTGCTTCGCGTAGTTCGATCATTTCTGAATCTTTCTTCATTATCGACAATCGATAACTATTCTTGCCATGGCGAAAACGACCTTATAATGTTAGGTGTACAAATTAATTCGTGGCCCTTGCGATTAATCAGCTGTAACTTTACTTTGAATTGGATCTTTTTTCCCGCTGCTTTAGAGTTCTGAAGTTGCTTCTATTAGCAAAACAAAAACCATCGGACTCGATGTGACTAATGACATAACCTAAGAAACAGTGGAGAACACTACATCGTCAGATAAACAGCATATTAGACACTGCATCTTTTTTGCATTTCAACCTAAAAATAAGTGCTCTTAAAGCGAAAGGTCTTTGGGATGAGAAAGGTCTTTCGTTCACTTCAGCACCATCTAACCGATTCAAAATTCAAAACATATGTTCGAAACCGCCATCTTTTTTTCGAAAGGGAATTCGCCAACTGCCTGAGGAATGGAATAAATTTATAGCAAGTGATGGAGATTATTTCCAAGACTGAACTGTACTTTGGTTTTTTTGAATAAATAACAAATCCACGAAACAAAGGCCACGAATTAATTTGTACACGTAACAGATAATTCGTTGGCGGATAATTTTATAGATACAAAGTAATTTGTAGCATTTGTCAACCAGATATTTTATAACGGACAATCTTCGAAACTAAAAATTCTAAGCTTATCATAAACTCTGAAAGAGCCATTAGGGAAAGTTTCTCTTGTCTGCTAATTTCCCACCATCCGAACCCTAACAGGATCCATTACCCTCTCCATTTTCATCATCTACTACCTCCATTCCAAATACCGCAGACAACAGGAACATCGTTGTAATTTTCATCAAACACTTTAGTAACTCAAACAGGACCATCGAACAAGATCTACATATGTATTGCTCCAAGAACAATAAATAGCTTCAACTATAATCACGGTAATGAACACATTTACCACAGAGAGAAGGAGAGAGAACATTTGACGTGGGAAACGTACATTATGCGAGGGAGGGATGCTGTTGGGAGACAACATTCTCTTTGAATAATTACCGGACCACCACTAAATCGTTTAAGATACATCACTCGGTCCAAATTATTAAGGGAGATCTTTGCGGTATCGAGATACTCTTCCACGTTTCATGAGCATCTACTGTACCAAGCTCTACCCGCGAACCAAAGGCAATTCACGATAATGACAAACCACTGTCACAGATTATTTAGAAGAATATCGGCTTTTAGCTTGCAACTTGGAAAAAGGACGGCAGCTATTTTCAGCGTGACATCGTATCTTGTTGCACGGGACGTGTGAGCAGCCAGTAACGATAACGAACTCGACATTTCTGCTGCACATTTATCTGCATCTGTGCGTATTACGCGTTTATCATCTACACTACCGGCCAAAAGTTTGGAATCACTACGTAAATTAAGAGAAACAGGATATTTCTAAGAAAAATTGAACGCCTACAAAGTAATTGAGGAAGTTTTATTTGTCAAAATACTTATAAGTAGAATATTTTACATCTTATACTATTTTTTGTACGAAGAAATAGATATTTTTCTTTAAATTGCCTTCTCATCAAAAAAACCGCCCTTACTTCTAATGACAGCCTGACATATTCTGGGCATCCTGGCAATTGGTTTTTCGAGTATTTCTAACTTTAAATTTTTCCATGCTTCTTGTAGTAGTTGGCAAAGGTGTCCTTTCGATGTTGGACAGTGCAACCGGATATTCCGATCGAGCTCTTCCCACAAAAATTCTATCGGGTTCAAATCCGGTGATTGTGCTGGCCATATCATATTCCTCAAGACCCGCTCAGTTGGACAGTGCAACCGGATATTCTGATCGAGCTCTTCCCACAGAAATTCTATCGGGTTCAAATCCGGTGATTGTGCTGGCCATGTCATATTCCTCAAGACCCGCTCTGA
>NW_017100128.1:105009-115088 GCF_001263275.1 Habropoda laboriosa | reverse complement strand
AGCTTTTAGTCGCCTTTTCACCGTGGTCAGAGATATTGGATTCGGTCTACTATCATTAAGTCCTACACGAATTTCCGAGGCCGTTAGTCGTCTGTTTCGTTTGCAAATAATATTTATTCTTACATCTTCAGCTCTCGACGTGATTTTGGGTCTTCCTGACCGTGGTTTGTCTTTCAAACTATGATACTTTCAATTTCCTTGCAATATTCCGCAAAGAATAACCTTCCTTTCTAAGTGTGATAATTGCACTTCGAGTTTCAATACTAATTTCTATTCTTTTTGCCATTTTAAAGTATTAATATAAAATTTTAGCTGCTGATCACGTTTCAACGCCTTCGTTCACAAGAATGGTGGCAATGTATAACAAATGTCCGATTTATACATTTTCTCGGCCCCCGGACCAGCCAATTGGAATCTAATATTGTAACATTCGACGCTTATTGGTAAACAAAAGAATCGCGAATTCCTATATAAGGCGAAAACCGAAAGAGTATCTTTCCCGGCAGTAGAAAAGTTCATTCCGAGCGTTGCCTTAAACTGAGTGTATGAATTATATAATAGTATTATGGACATAAGAAAATGCTGAAATCTCTTAAAGTATAATTCAACTTGTTAACATCTGATATATTAACGATGGATCATTCCAAAATTTACCGGTATATTCGATTTTGATAGAAATCGGTAAGTGATTCCAAACTTTTGGCCGGTAGTGTATATACGTACTTCAGGTTGGCGTGTTTCAGATTTATTAGCCGCAGTCTATAATATACAGGGTTTCGCGTTTAACTGGAAGCACGCGAATATCTCGCAGATCGTTGAAAATGGGAAAAAATTGTTGTTTTGAAAGTTATTCGATGTGAAGGAGGACATTGTGTGATATAAAGAGTTTTTTTTGTGTGTATGAAGTGGTAGTGGAAATTTCAAGATCAACTTAATTTTTTTTAATGGGACATTGTACATCTTTATTCATAATATGTGTGACGCATAAGATTGTGGGATTTATGCTTAGGTGAATGTTGAGTTTGTTCAACCCTTCACAAATAATCTGAGTAACTTTGTACTGGTTTGTTCCTTTTATTTAAATATGCTAGTTGAATGGAGTTACACTGTGTCTACGCTCGAATCATCTCTGTCTTAAAAACGCTGTTTTTCTTCTTTTTTATTAAAGATTTCACTTGAAAATTGTGGAGAGCCAGCTGAAGTAAGTCCTCCTTGTGCTCTGAAAAAATTTAAGAGACGATAGTTGTTTTGATTATTGGTACTTGGTGTGAAAACGATGCATGGGCATAAATTCGTGCAGGAAAATTTTCAAAGAACCTGCAAAGCGGGAAAAAACGCTGTTTCTCTTGTTTTTTTTCATTCTTCAACCTGAAATTTTGTAGAGCCACCTGGAGTAAGTCCTCCTTATGCTCTGAAATAATATAATAGACGTTAGGTAACATGAAGATAGATAATTGGAGTAAAAAACCATGCACGGGCAAAAAAAAAAAAAAATGCTGTTTCTCATTCGAAACTTGCCTTCTTTTCTATTTAAGCGCGCAAGGACCATAACGAGTACCGATTTTATTACACTTGTCTTTGCACCTAATTGGTGCGCGCATGTTTAATTTTGCCTATGCTATAAGATCATTCAATGCAGTAGAAGATTATTAAAACATTTCCTGAATAGACAATTTAACAGAAACTAAGTGGTCAAGTTAGAGTCCATAGGAAGTGTTACATATAGAGATTGCGTGAACAATTAGGTCATCCCATAAGTTCGTGCCAAATTTTATAATTTATTAGGTATAGAAATGAATTCTTTCCGATTTTTGAGCACAATTAAAGTTTTATTTAAAAAAAAAATGAAAGATCAATAATCGAAATAATTTACATTATTGTTAATGAACTTTTGCCATTTTTCTGACAGTTTGCGAATATTATCGCGATAGAAACTCGGTGGTTTTGAGTCAATTATGTGAATCCAGTCGGAAAGAATTCATTTCTACACCTACTAGATCAATATTTCCAATGAACCTTTAAATTTGATTAAAAAAAAAAAAAACGTAAGCACCTTCTCATTTTACAACTTTTTTCTATTTTGTTTTTGTAAGACCATTATGTCATCGCTATAGCATATCCTTGGATTTTCATTAACACGTTGACTGCCACGGTGGTCATATGTGACCGCAGATTGTTTCTCCTGTAGCGACGCGGTGGTCATCGGTGACCGGAGTGCTTCAAATGTTTATAATTGTAAAAGTTGAATGAACATTGACAATTAATGAATTTTATACATCATCGCTGATTAGAGAATACTTTGAAATAAAATGTGCACTATTCGACAATTAAAAATTTTTACTAGAAGATAAAAAATGAAAGATTAATTTTTATCAAATCTTCTATCTACCGGTGTATCGTATTAAAGCATTTCAAACATAGATACGGCTGATCGATACAATCTGGGCAGCATGTGGTAACCTTTTTGGTCCGATTTTTACCAATCTTTGTTCCAAAACTTGCAAAATTTGTTTGATAACATTCTTTGCAAAATTTTCGCACCAGGTATGCTGACCCTTCCTTTGCATCTCATGTCGTAAGTTTCTTCGGATAGATATATTTGATGGCCCTGGTGTAAATAAATATTCCAAAATAGTTAACAAGTGTCATCGAGTGCACCAAGGCGTCACCCGTGACCACCAGAAAGATAAACGCCCCATGGGTAAGAATGTTGTCCTATATAACCATATTTATTATTATTTTGCCATTATATGCTTAGAATAATAAAAATACTTTCGTGGCGTCCTGAGCACAACATGTGATTTCGGCGTGGCAAGATAAACGCCCCATGGGTAAGAATGTTGTCCTATATAACCATATTTATTATTATTTTGCCATCATATGCTTAGAATAATAAAAATACTTTCGTGGCGTCCTGAGCACAACATGTGATTTCGGCGTGGTAGCCAACGTGTTAAATTATTTTTTTTATTAATTGTGAATCACGTGCGATTCGATTACATTCGTTCTCAATCACGGTGACTTTTTACAGTAATTCGTGATTTTTCGTGATCGTTTCTGATTGCTGGAGAACATAACAATAGCTTTTTTTTATCACCATTTATTCTAATTTATATGTAACATAACATATGTGTTGTATAATCATAGCAAATCATTCTTTTATAATTTCTTTTTTTTCTGCTAATTTTTAAAAACACAAACAGTAATGTAATTCATTTTCAAATCATATTGAATTTCCTTTTTTTAAGATCAAGAATTACGATCACAGTGAGCAAATTCACTGAAGATAAAAAATCACGATCACGATCGTGAATGAAGTTAAATCACTACCATGATCGTGATTCTGCGATCACTGTGATAAATCACTGTCGGTGGTTTTGCACGCCATCTCTAATCACATAGGGTTCAGCTTGCCGACGGCTTGCGATTCCTTGGGGTCTCACTAATTTATCACCTTCTACTATATTGAATGATCTTATATGGCGCACCGCTGTACTCATCTTAACAGATGCTATCGCATTACGAATAGAGATGTAAAGTATCCCATTAAAAAAAAATGAATTCATCCATGAAATCTCCTCTACAATTTGATACCAAAAAAGGTATAGGGGAGAGTCGTGCAGTACCGGCCACTCTAAGCTTTTGTACTATAACTTAAATATATACAAAGGGTGCTTAATGAAAGGGGACAAATGTTTTTTCTTAAATTTTCTCATAAAGATAAATAATTCGTGGAAATAAAAAAGTTATAATTTGCAGCGAACGAAAAATTGTCGTACAGTACCGGCCAGCTACTTAGTTGGTAGATTTTAAGGTCTAAGTAATAAATAATGTTAGTAAAAATCACCTAAAAATAGAATAGAACTTATATTTAGGCACGTCTACAAATATCACAGGTAAAGTGATCGATATTTTCTTGATCCGTACACTCCACGTGAGCCCAACCATTGCAGCTATGAAAAAGAACTTTTGTCGTACGGAACACCAGCGTAAACGTTAAACGACTTAGAACTCTGGTAATACTGAAGAAAAAAGAACGTGAATACGTTTCTCAGGGCTATAATATTCATTTGATTTTCCATCAATAGTGCAGTCAACTAACAGTATAAGCGAGATCTAGATTTGTCCGGTACAAAATGTCGTCCTCCAAATCAAACAACTTTCATAATGATAATGTTTACGAGATATTCGTGCGTTTCCAGTTAAACGGGACACACTGTACATCTTTATACGAAAAGCTGTAAAATGCATCTCAGTCAGCGAAACGAGATCACAGAACGACAATCACGAACGTTGCAGTCGTGCGAGACAAACGTGTATAAACTGAAACTGGAGAACGAAGGACGGATATAAACATTTCGTACAATCAGGGAAGTAAATGACACTAAGCAGCATCTCGCGTGAAATAAATGAACGCGAAACGGATCAACGTGTGATAAATTGAAGAATCAAACTATTTAGTAAATAGCGAGAGAAGAACTGAGCTTTCTGGCAAGGATTCGCGAACAATGCTTATCATTTGACGACACGGTACTATCGTTGTAAGATACAACCTATCCTCGCGAAAGACGATTTTCATCTGATAATATTGCTCAATGATATGAAAAAAGGAGAACGTGAACAACTATATATATACTTATACGAATTCATATATTTAAACGCCCCCGGCGGTACCAGTTTTATCCGTTTTCTTCTTGCTTCCTCTCTGCTTCTTCGCTTTGGGTCCTCTTTAGTTTCCGATAGATTAGAGAAAACACGGTAATAACTCACGAGGTAGGGAATGAATGAAAAACAAACTTCCATATCTTATCAGCATTTTCATCATCCCACATTTCTCTCCCTCCTACTTTTTCTCACTATCTCTCCCCCTTTCTCTCTCTCTCTCTCTTTCTTTCCTTTTCTCCCTTTTTTCTTTTCTCTCTCTCTCTCTCTTCTCTGCTCTCTGTCTTCCTCTCTGTGTCCCCCTCTCGCTCCTTCTCTTCTCGTCAACCCACCTTTCTTGACCTATCTCTCTCTTTCCTTTCCTCCCACTCCCTACCTCTCCCTCTTTCCTTTTCTCCCTCTTTTCTTCTCTCCTTCGTTCCTGTTCACCCTCTTTCCTTTTCTCTCTCTATCCCTCTCTCTCTGTACCCCTCTCATCCTTTCTCTGTCATTCCCTCTCTTCTTCTATCTTTCCCACCCTCTCTTGCTCCCTCTCTCAGCACTTTCTTCCACTCTCTCACTCTCTCTCTCTCTCTCGCACCTTCTCTCCGTCTCTTTTATGACTTTCTTCGATCAGTCGAACTTCCGGAAACGGCTAGTTAAGTATTACTCACCTCGTCTGGAATTGCGACGACTGATCGTCCACCTTCCATCACTCTCCATGATTTCTCTCGAGCGTCGCTTTGATTTTTGCAGGAGAAAGCATCGACACAACGATGCCACTTAACCGATAAACCACTGTGCGATCTTTTTTTCTCCCTACTTCTCTCTGTTCTTCCTTTTGCCCTTCTTCAGCGTTTCGCGTGGATACTTAAAACGATTGTGAGAAAAAACATTTCGCAGAGCAGCTGTCTTGACTCATTGACTGTGTGACGACAGCCTTATCGTATTACATATTGCTGATCAGTGCGATCTAACGAGAACAATCGGAGAAACTAGTCACTTGTGAACCGATCTCTTTTCGAGTATAGTCGGGGCCACGATATAGCGAGGTCGTAAAATCGGTTAGGCGTCAAAGTAAACATGTTTTAGCTGCCGGGACCCCGAAATTGACAGAAATACGAGCAGATAAGTACTTGAAACCATGGTCAGGACCGTACAAAGAATTCTTGTATCCAGCGAAAGTCAAACTGATTCTAATATATTTACTGAAAATTGAGTTCAGCTAGGACAATTTAGGGTTTTTTTCTTCTGGGAAAAGCCGCTTTTGGAAGTACGGTTACAAGTAAAGGTCTTATTGAGGTCTTTAACATCTTCATTTACCTGCTCGTGTTATATACAGATAGAAAATGCAAAAGGATTGTGTAGCTTTAATATTAACATATTTTCCATTTGTAAATGAAATACCATTTTCTACTTGAAGTACCAAATCATATGCTACCATTCGTTTATTGTTGGAACCCTCAAACAGACTGCAACACACGGCCTTGAGTGCCGCAACATCAATCGATGCCGATTTTTGAGAGTTTAATTTACGACCTCGCTATATCATGGCCCCAACTATAACTACTCCTAGATCTTCGATGTAAAAATCGACGGTCGAATATTTCGATCATATTTCTTTATGTCGTTGAAACACTGCTTATTTCTGTCCTATTGTTATCTGATGAAGTAACTTTCTTGTATATATACAATATTTGTTTGGACAGTGTATGTGTACGTATGTCCATGTGAAGATCCACCGAATCAAATTCGTATCGATCTGTGGATTCCCTACGATTGTCTACAATGTCCTCTGACAATTAAAAAATTAAAATTGCTTCATGGTTGTAAAGATAGTGAATATAATTCAGATGATCAAAGATATTGCTGTATCTAGGATTCGAATAAGTGAGTAGATATCCAGTTATACGAACATCAGCTCTTATTACACGAACGAATAAACAGTAGTGGAAAGGATAATCCGTGGCCTCTTATTATCCGACCCATCGAGTTATCCAAACCGTCTTGCCCTCCTATCGATTCGTATAAATGGAGTGAAGTTCTACTGTATGGAAAATGGAAAAACAACTGACCATTTCAGCAATTGATAGCTTCCACAAAAATGACAGTCGTCTGCCTCCTCCTCTCTCTATTTACCTGACTACATTCCTTGCGACATCTTCTTCTTTCACAAGATGCAATTATGGCTCAAATACCGCCGGTTTGACACGATTCAAAAGGTCCACGTAGAATCGCAGAAAATGCTTAACACACTTGCATTTGAGCACTTCTGTCACAAAATCACCGGGATAATTGTACATATGTATGCCTAAAAGGATTATTTCGAAAGAATTTTTGGGTAACACCTCGTATTAGAGTGAGAAACTGGTACAAACATTGACGAAACTTCCCGACTAGAATTTCAGTTAGGCATGCCTAAAGACGAATGTGGGCCTAATGCCGAAACGATTAGGCACACCTAAATACTGCAAGCCTAATCGTTACCGCATTAGGTTCTAATTCGGAAGGAATGATGTATGCCTAAGTTGGGCATTCCTAACAGTTGCCATACGTGGCCCAAATGGGGGTGGCCGAGCACACACTTAGGTTGAGCATTCCTAACAGTTGCAATAATCGTGTTCGTTAGATCTTCACAATTATTGCTTGTATCGCCGTTGAATCTGGACTAGATGGAAGTTTTATGTTGATGCTCGGCTAGAATTTCAGTTAGGCATGCCTAAAGACGAATGTGGGCCTAATGCGGAAACGATTAGGCACACCTAAATGCTGCAAGCCTAATCGTTACCGCATTAGGTCCTAATTCGGAAGGAATGATGCATGCCTAAGTTGGGCATTCCTGACAGTTGCCATACGTGGCTGAAATGGGGATGGCCGAGCGCATACTTAAATTAGGTGGAGTGGGGCTCTCAGTGTCGGACGTACGCTTGCGTGTAGAGTTTAGGTCGCCATAAGAGAGCTTTCAACAAGATAAAAGTTTTTACAATTTAATCCATACAGTGCCTTGATGAGGTATTCCTCATGCGATTGCATTAATGTCTCCCAATGACAGCCTAATAAAGCTATTCTAATATGGGCCTAATGCGGTTGGCCTCGTTGGATAGTCATTGGGAAAGCCTAATGCGGCCCTAACGCGGCTTTCCCAATTAGGCGGTCGTGAATATTCCGCGTTACATACCGCATGCGGGCCTGATTGGGCTGCCTCATTGGGGCCTAACAGGCAAATTAGGTTAGCCTAATGTCTACCTAATGTCTACCTAACTGAAATTTCTAGTCGGGTTCTTTATCTCTATAGTATTTAACACTGTAGTGTAATTTTAAATTGTTCTCATGACAATAAAAATGTATGTTACGATACTTGCCGTATTTGCCTTTCTGTCCGCTAGAAAATAGGTGAAAAAAATGATGGGGCACCATTTCTCCTTAACCTATGATTTCTTTTCCGACTATGCATCTAAGCATCAGCCATTTACTCTTTTAGTACTGTATCAGGTAACAAAAACTAATCTGTCACAGATTAATTACATTTAGCAATCCTTAGCCTTACAAATTCAAACGAAAGTTAGGATTACAATGAATTTTTCTTACTAATATAACGTTTTCTCGCATCTTCACCAGAATCTCTGCCACGAGTCTAACGCGTTGTCATAGATTAAGGGGTTAAATATTAACCCTTTGAACTCCAAATTTTTTTAAAATTTTCTTCTCAATAACTCTATTATTTTAAGAATTTTATTTGAAATGCACTTCAAAAGACATTTGGTTGATAGGAACCAATATAAACAATTTTTTTTACTAATTATATTGAAAATAGGATTAAAGGTCATATTTAGCAATTTAAAAAGTACTTCATTCATACCTGTGAATAAAACTGATGTCGAGTCACACTCAAAGGGTTAAAGGTAACCTTGATAATTTTAGGAGAACATGAAACGACCTATAACACATATACTGCAATCTAAACCAAGGTATTTAAAACAAAAAGAATTTGTCTTGATTTAGTGGTTGCATTGGTTCACCCTGTATATACCCTGTACCTGCAGTGAACATATTAATACTAAACTGAGTGTACATTTCACACAGAAACTACGCCTGCTGCTGGCAGTTTTAGTATTAAAGGGCTGCACCCCGAGGCGTCTAAAAGTAGGTAAAGTTTGGGAATTTTTTCATAGGTAATTAGTAAATGAAAAGTTTCAATTTTTTTTTAGAATGTATAAACGTAACTTTATATTTTTCTCTATAATTTTTAAAAATAAAAATGTTATAAAATGGAGGAGCTATTGTGAAACATCTTATGCTAGAACATCGATTGTTGGCGGCCATCGCTGGCAAGGATTGAACCGTTTGAAATGAACAATTCTCTTTGATTTATAATTAATGTATTATCTACAATGTAGTGTAAAATTTTTCAAATATTCTAGTTATTATAGTAACCGTGGCAGTTTGAAGAGGAAAAACCTCTTTTTACCAAAAAGATCAAGTTTAAACATTCGTAAAACATTAAATAATTGACATGTCGAAAAAATCCTAGGCTCTATTGTAGGTAATACATTTTTATTAATGTTCAATGTTAATGTAAATGTTACAATGTGAACAGTTTTCTTCCCGCAAAACGGCCGTAATGTATCGTCAATTAATTTATCAACTCATCTGTTAGTTTTCCCTTATTTCTTTTTTTATCATATCAAATGTGACAAGAGAATCTTAAATTACATTCCCGTAAGCAACAAAATATTGCTCTAATAAAATTTCTCTGTTTTATCGTATCCATTGCTATAACTTCGCCAAATTTTCGAATTTTGAAATATCCCTTCGACATGACATTCTGTACACTCGATACTTTAAGAAAATTAAAAAAGAATTGATTTTCTCAAACCGTCTGACAGGTGTACACCCTTAATCGTTATGTTTAAGTAGTAAAATACTTAAAATTTCTTTTAAATTTTAAATTTCGAATTTAAAATACTTAAATTTCGTTTAATCGTGCATGTTGTCTTATTGTATGACCCGTTGATCAATTTCAACGGTAGTATCCATTAAAGGTTTAAGCGTATGTATACTCTACTTTATTGCATTAATAGGTATTTTCTCTCAAAACGAAGTTAAAGCAGATTAGGAAGCTCTCTATTGGCTAGAAAGCTTACGTGGATGTGAAAACAACGGATTACCGTGTAGTTTGTTCACCTACGCAGACGTGAAATTGATTAAAACGAACGATTGCGTTCATGAACTTATGCAAAATTTACCGACACGAGAAACTTAATTCTGTCAAATTTTCATAGACATGAGAAATTAATTTCTGTATAATTTTAGTCTCCTATGTTGCTTGGTTTGCAAGATATTAAATGGTAAAGTGTTAAAGAAGCGACTAAAATGGGCTGACCAACCCTTTCGCCCTCAATATTTCTGGTAGGCTAAGAGATACTAAATCGCTTCTG
>NW_017100128.1:86182-104991 GCF_001263275.1 Habropoda laboriosa | reverse complement strand
CAATGACTTGATATTGATGAAATTCCAAAGATGTAATATGTTTTGCTTATGTTTTTGGTCCGTCCATAAAAAATTATGGGAACTATCTTGTGAAATAAGTTAATTTGGTTAATAAGTAGTAAATAGGTTAATTTTGTTAATAAGTGGGTTAAGATGGGTTATACTAACTACGAAATTCAAAAATTTAGGCGTATTGTATATAATTTTTCCATCAAATAACAGCAGTATAATTATGCTTTTCGAAATTATTACAACCTGTAATGTAGTTCATGATTTGAAGGAATTTTTCATTGCAAAAATTTTCTTTAGGATACCAAATTAGACAGATTCTTTTATCATTTCGAATAAGGCTTAATTTTTTAATTACTACCAGCTAACCCTTTCATTACTATTGGCGCCTATAAGCGTTTTGAAAATTTGCTGGCACTACACTGTTAGAGTCTTTTGGTGTACTTCCACCTTAATTTAATGCTTAATTTTATCCTTTACTCAGTTCCGCTTTGATTTAATAAACCGAATTTTAAAACGATACGGCCAAGATAATAAATTTTGCAGCGGAAGTTAAAAATTTACCGTCAGTCACACACGTTACGCATTAAATTCTGCCGCAGCGAAAGAGTTAAAAATTAACCTGACACACGACAAATCTCCTAATACAGTAAATTCTCTACAAGTGTCAGAAAGTTTGGATTCTACAAGTGACAGTATAGATGGTCCTACGCCTAGGTCTGCGTCATTGCTGCGCCCATGTTATCTCGCTCTCAGTCAGTCAAGCGTCGGTTTCCTTTACGAGATTTCACGGCTCGACAAATCATAATAGAAAAATGTAATTTCTTGAATTTTACTTTTTTTATCCCGAAATTTTTCTTAACATATTGATGAGATTTTTCTGATGAAAATGACATAAAACACGACATAATTTGAACAACATTTACTTATTAACACAGTAACTCAGTAACATTTTACTGTCACTTGCGAAATCGACCCTACATTTTTTTTTTTTTACGTGGAGGTAGGCCGATCCTACATTTCACCGGTGTCAGTAACATTTTACTGTCACTTGTGGAATCGACAATCGGCTTTTCGATACTTGGCCTCCGCCGACTCCGTGGCAGTGAGGACGTTTTTCACGGTCTGTTTCTTTGTCGGACAATCGCGTGAGATATGACCGTATTCGTTACATTGGAAGCACTTACGACCTCTGTCGTGCGCGGGGCATTTCGGCGTGGGATGTCCTCGGCCACCGTAGTTGATGCACCTCCACGTTGCCGTTGTTGCGATCGTCGAACTGTCGCCCCTGGGCCTCGGCGCCGGCTCTCCTCCTTTGACCGGCGCGCTGGTTGCTTTCGGCTTGAGCTCGATTTTGCCGAGCGCTTCCAGCAGACGGCGTTCGTCCTGAATCTCTGGAGGTGCGCCTGGTTCTGGAGGACGGGATCGGGTATTCCGTCGATGATGCAGTCGATGAGTTCCTGCTCGCCTATGGAGATACGATTCGCCAGTATTACCTTTTCGTGGAGGTAATCGGTGAAGGTTTCTCCTTGGTGCCACGTCCTCTCCTCGAAGCGTCGTCTCGCCATCCGCTGGTCGGGTCGTTGGTGGAACATGGAGCCCATTTGCTCCAGGAGTGTCTCGATCGCCATCACCACGTGCTCCGGTCGAGAATGGAACCAGTCCAGCGCCTTTCCTCGGAGTCTCGATACGATGAGGATGCGACACGCGTCGTCTTGCAACCCGTAAGTGTCGCGTAGCAGTCGGAACTGCCTCGCCCACGTCTCGAAGGCGCCTCCCGAACCATCAAAATGATTCAATAGATCTGCAATGGCCGTGGCGTTCATACGAAGGGGTTCGTACGTCGTACCTGCGCCCTCTGTTCTTGCTGATCGCTGTCTGACGTGAGCTGGTGACAGCATTTCCAGCTCGCGTCTTGCCACCTCTGCTTCCCGGATGGCCATCTCCTTTTCCTTCTCCGCAAGTCTGAGTCGAAGCTTTATTAACTCCATTTCCGTATCTTGGGCTGGAGGACGGGGTGTTGGCACGATTTTGGTGTCGTCTCTGCTCGACGCCTCGCCTTCATCGAAAACATCTTCCACCTCGGTGCCGCTTCCAACTCGTTCTTCGTTCCGCTGGTCGGGAGAGCTCTCTCTCTCGCAGGATCTGCTTCAGGCGCAGCGTGGTGAGATCTTGCAGGTTTCTCTCCTCCATCTCGTCGCGAACCGTAGATCACGTAAATATCGTCTAAATTTCTGTCTCGCGTACAACTAATATCCGTCGCGTACTCTCTGATCGCTGTCTAGATCCCGGAGGAGCCCCCAATTGTAGGAATAGGAATTTTCTGAGTATCTATTCCGTTGATCACAGAGATGACACGACGAGTATAACGAGACCGTAGCGCCTGCACTGGACTTATCGTACCTGATCGTATCGTATCGTAGCGTATCGTAGTTACTTCTGTACTATCCTCGCGTGACGCGGGCACGTGCTTTTATCGACACGTCGCCCGAACACTCCCGACGTTTTTCCTAAACTCGGTGTGTTCCGGCTAGCGTTTTTGCCTGCCCGGCCGCGGTACGTTAGAACATTGTCGGAGCCAATGCTCACATACACACACGCACACTTATGCTTGCTGGCACGTGCCGATCAGCCGGCGAATACACCGAGAAGGTTCGATTGTCCGTGTCCGCGATTTTTCATTATGCCTGCTTCCTACATACTATAAGAATACGTGCAGAAATAGTCTTAGATCAGTATCATACCTCATTCCTAGCTGATAGTATTAACTCTTTCGCGACGGCGGAACTAGCCACCAGTGCGCCACTAATGAACGGGCACCACATTGGTGCCCTACGAAAATTATCGGACAAATGCCGGTGACACCACGTTGGTGCCCCGCGCAAAGCTGTCGAACAAATGCCGGTGACACCACGTTGGTGTCTTATGGGAAGCTGTCGCACAGACGAATAAAAAAAAAGATTTGCATAAATAAATAAATTAAAAAAAAAATTTTGCATTTATTTACATATATCCTCGAAATTTCGTGAAAATGGAGGGACAGGATTGAGAACTATTGAGATTAGTAAAACTCCACAATTTATGATCTCCCGAAAATCTCGAAAAACCCCCGGCGACAGGCGAAACGGACGGCATAGTGTTAAGAGTGTCTCGCGTTTTTTCAAATCTTAGAGGATTTCGTTGGAACAGCAGAGGACTTAAGGGTGTATTGGATAAAGGGAATGTTGTTGAGGCCTTGTTCTGTATTTTAAAATAAATCTTCACTTTGAGTTGTTGAGGCGCGAGCCAATGAAACGCGCTTAGTGGGTGCCGGATATAACCGGCGCTAGCCAGTATGAAGCATTTAGTGGATGCCGGATATAACCGGCGCTAGTCGCGAAAGGGTTAATATGTACACTTAGGATAAGTTTCTATTCTGTTTTTACTGTTAACGCACGATTCATCTTCGATATTAGAGATTTTTTGAAAATTATTCTCTGTAAATACTCGTGCAATTAATTCATATTAATCCAAAACACTATAGTAGATAATAACATAGACGTATTGTTAGATTTATCTATTTGTATACGTTCGGAGAAATCCGTTTAGCCTTACCACCTCTGTTTAGTAAAGATCTAAATGTTTATGATACGTGACAAAAGGCCCTTCGGTCCCAAGCGGGGTCGTAGACAATATTAGGGCGTTGTCAGTCCGTAGACAGTGCTCTTACCATCAAGTAGAAAAGCGAACCTTCCTTGTGTCTAATAAAAGTTTATAGATTAAAATAAGGATTATTAATTATTTAACAACCAATAACTCCCATAATCCAATACGTATAAGTTGGTAAATTGGCCCTGAGCCAATAGGCACAGCTCACACCAAGGCAAAAAATAAATTTAAAAAAAGTCTTAGATCATTATCAGTATCAGTGGTAATATCAGCATTGTGGCCAGTATAATATTGTATTCAGCATCAGGCGCCTAATAAAAGCACCATTTCTATAATATTGAAATAAAATAGTTATATTCGTTAATATATGCATGGTTTATTTCTATGTTAGTTTTATAAAATTTCATCAATTTTACTTAGCAAACAAGCTCTGATTTGCTACTTCCCTATAGCGAAATGGCCTTTGGGTGCAAAGGGTTATTTAGACAATTCTCGGTCCCACTTTTCTCTATTTCCCTCCAAAATGTGACTCGGAAGGTGAATTTTTCAGACAATGAGAGAATATTTTCCGACTTCGGACTGAAAACGTTGGAACTACACAGAAAACTTTTGAACTTGAGCTGAACCTTTTGAGACTTCAAAGAGAACTCTGTCGAACATTATAATCTCGGACTCTAGGGCTTTGGACATTAACCCTTTGCGGTCCTACGTCGAGTCAGACTCGACATAAGAATTTTTCCCTTCAAGATATCGTATTTTATATCTAATATTACGCTGAAAAATTTAAGTAAAGGGAAACTCCACGGTACTGCCCGAGAGTGACAAAATTTGGACTGCAAAGGGTTAACAATTTTGTACTGAACATTGGGTCTCATAGTTTGCACAAACACTATATAAATAATGAAAAATAAATTTTCTTGTATTTGCAAATCCCCGATTTGCTATATACTATGTTGAATTCCACAAATCCCAGGAATTAACAATGTGAATAAAGCATATCAAATGGGATTTAGGAATTAACACAGTGAACGAAGCTTATCAAATGCTCTATGGGATTGTGGAATAGAAAGGATTATTGCATTTTTCAGTATAGAAGCATCTCGACATTGTACCCAAGTTGTCGTGTAGTAGGACATAGGAATGGTAATAGTGTCTCTTGTGGAATTTTTATAAAGGGCATAAGCGTTTGCAGAAGAAGAAACAAATGGCAATTTCACCGTATGTTTCATTATTTAGAAGTTGGTCGACAAATATTTGCGAATTCTTTTGTGGACATTCGTAACATGTGAAAACTTTTCGGAAGGTATTCTAATATTTTCTGATTTCCCTTTCCCTTCCACTCTTTTTATTTCGTAAGGAAATAATTTTATTTCTTGATAAAGAACTAAGTCTATAGCCAGCTTTCCTTCGAAATTAAGTGATTTATTTTCATTCAGTGATATTAACTTTTGAAACAATATTTAATGCATTTTTACAATCGATATTTGGAGAAAAATTTCCAGTGCTAATTTCGTTTAGTATTCAACAGCTTCTGTCATTGTTAGTGAGCTACAATAAGCAACCAGTTGATCTGATAAATTAAGGGGGTGCTTTAGTCTAGAGTGTCATTTTTTAGTCCTTCTTAGGGATTTTTTTGTAAGGAAAGTATAAGATTCTCAGTATCGGCATTTTGCATACATATTTATTCGTGCCTTGAGAAAGTTCACAATTTTTTTCAAGTGAAAATAATCAAAACTGTCTGAATTATATATCATTCAGTGCGGTCCCTTTAAAAAGAAGTGTCCTACTGGCTGACACGATTCCGCCCATTCTGTTTATCCAAAATGAAAAATCCAAAAGGATTCTTGACTAGTACGAATGTGATTATGGTGTGAACCAGAATAAAAAAAAAATAGTGCAAATTTACAAAATGGCGGCACTTTGAATTTTGTGTACCGAGTTTGTCGATATTTTTTCGTCTTTCAGAGTCTCTAAAAATCAGAAAAATATATATTTTGGCATAATTCTGGTTCAGACGATAACGGCACATCCACTGAAGGTGCGTGTAAAATTTGGAGTTAATCGGACAACTAGAACTTGAGATATCATGTCAGCCATTTAGAAAAACATGGTTTCGAGAAAAACGCGTTTAAAGTTTACACGAGAATGGTACACTTATGACTATGGACTACATGTCGTCGTCTTTAACCATCTATAACTTTGTCAATTTTACGAATTCGGAAAAATCCTTCGACAGTTATACTTCTGCAAATGTCTACTTTCAGAAAATGTAAAAAAATGAAATCGAGTTTTTTGAAAAGTCTAGACTAGAATACTCCCTTAATAGAAGCTTTCCTCATCAACACCATTTACTTCTCATATTTCGCGAAAAGCATCAAAATGTCTCTTATTAATACAGTTATACCGTTTTTATTCTTATCTGGTACAAATCTTCTTTTTTTCTAGCTTTCCTAATTTTACTTCTTCGAGTAATCCACTGATAGTATAGTTGGTCGAAGCGATACATTGAGTTCCGTGCGTTATTTGTGAATTAATATTTAAAATTTCTGCTTCCAAACATTACTTTAAGCTACACGGTATTAAGCCTTCGTCGTCTCCTGCTCAGTAGTAATTTCTGTATTTGTAAAAATTAACCTTGATAATTTAAAAAAAAAAAGAACTACAAAACATACGCTGCAATCAACCTGTAGGTCCCTCTAAACCAGGGGTCGGCAAACTTTTTTTCTGGAGGGCCAGATAATAAATATTTTTTGGCTTTGTGGGCCAAGAGAGAAAATTGAGATTATTACGTATGTATGTATATACACTACCGGCCAAAAGTTTGGAATCACTGAGCATTGCAATTTACACAAAAATTTCCAGAAAAAAGTCAACGACTTGGAGAATATTTTTGAGAAAACCGTTTTAGTCTGTTTAATGTTTAGTAAATCTAACAATGCATGTTTTCGTAGAAACTTTCACCAACGGTCTCAATAGCAATTTGCCAGGTCATAAACCAAGGGTTGCCGAAAGGTCCGCGTACGGGCCCAGAGGCCCAGGTCACATGTCCCAAGTACCGGACCTAGAGGAAAATCCGCGGCGTTGCCAAATGCGCTACAGCGGACAATACGCCCCCACCATAATTCGCCGCGGTCCTGGAAAAAGCGCGACAAGGGCGCAAAGGACTAGCTGCGGGTTAAAGACAAAATTCCTGATTGGTTGCAACCAATAAGTTGGGGGTAACCAATCAGGAAAAAGAAGATGGTGAGAAAGAAGCTCGCGAGGTGACTTGGAGAGTCAGAGTCAGTGAAGCAGATAGTCATTAAGCAATAATCAAACTGTACACCTCGTGAGCCAGAATAATAAAGACTAAAAAGGAGAACTCACTGTGTGGGTACTAAGTAACCCAGATCACGCACTATCCTCCTGTCATTAAATCCAAATCCTACACTATAAATAATTAGCAGCAGATTTAATATTAATGAAAAGTGGGAGGTGATTCGAAACTTTTGGCCGGTAGTGTATGTAGGTAGTTAACTACAAATAAAAATTTTTTGGCAAATCCTTTATTTATAACACACATTTATTAATGAGAAATATGGAATTCTTTCTTTTCGGATGATATTTTATTTAACTGTACATAACTCGCGGGCCATGAAAAAACTGATGGCGGGCCGCAGTTTGCCGACCCCTGCTCTAAACCAAGGTATTTAAAAAAAAAAATTTGAATTGCCAAGGGGTGTTCAAATGGTTCACCACCGCATCCTATAAATTTTTCTATCCTGTAGTGAGTGTTGAGTGTGCTGTCACAGAGTGAAGACTTCATAATTGATAGAATACGTCAGAGATTCTTGTCGCAGCCAATTTTATATTTAAAAAGACTGTCAGTGGACATCGTGAAACATGTCCCTTTTCGATTCAAGCAGTTAATTTGAAAGATACAATGGACAGAAACAATGCAATCATCACTTGTTGTTTTTTTTACAACATTTGTATTACTTTCGTCAAGTTAATCATTAACTGCAATATCTGGTAAGCTACAATTAATAATAGCAGTATTAAACGATGTTTCATCGATAAATTGTTGACTGAACAGAAATACGTTGTTTATTTTCCTGGAGAATTAACGACATTGATTTTACAATATTGAGAGCAATATGATAATGCGATGAAGCTCTCTACAATATGTTCAAAAAACACGTCATTTCTACGGCAGCTTTTCTTGATAATTTTCTTTAAATGAAATTCAAAGTAAAAATTATCATAAATCACGCACAGTGGTAGAAAACATGCGGAAATATATTAACATACCGTGTATTGATAAATACACGCCATATACATACACGAATGTGTTGATTTTAATTAACGAATTTCAATGAATCTAAGAGAAATTCCTATATTCTTTATTAACCTTTGACTCCAATATATCTTCTAGCATTTATGTAGTCAAACATAGTAATTTACATAGTTAAATATAGTTGAGTATGTAACAGAAGTTCCCGGACTCAGATTGCAAAACCGTTTGATTTACGCACTGACATCTTTCCTTTTTTAAACATTTCAGACATTTATTCAGTGACCTTGGAAAAATTCGCAAAATTTAAAATTGAAAAATTTCTAATTTGAAAAATTAATTTTTTTAAACTATTCAAATTGTATTTTACACATTGTTCATATCATTGCTAAGAAAGAAGATATTCAGGTGACCTTTATCTGAGACACCCTGTATACTGTATTACCCGTTTTGCTTAATAAAATCAGTTCTTTTTATATAATATTTCCTTTAAAACAAATATTGTACATGAGTAACTTGAGATTGTCATGTCGAACCACTGCAATCACTGGAACTATACAAATTTTATCCTAAAATAAAATAACGTTCATTATCATTAAATCAATTTAATATTGTATATTTTGAAATTCAACGAGAATTTTGAATTCACCAATTTTTTTTTAAGAGTTTCACTTACGTTGCTTGTAATTATATTTCTCGTTGAATTCGTTTGTTTAGGGCACGTGACAAAAATCGAACTAGAGCTGGAGGAAGCTCCGGACGACATGATTCTCGTTGGATCCATGCCGTCTGAATTGGATGCCACCGGCGAAATCAATGCCACCTATCCAGATGGTGAGTTGAAAATCTCGCAAAACCCAAGAGACAGCGATCCTTGTTACTCGTAACCTAAAAATCACACGTGATACGTGATTTTCACGTATTTCGTCGTTTCAAATCGAGAAGTGTCGAAGGGTTGAAGAGATAACCTAACTTCTAAAGTTCGCCATGCTACGTTCAACTTCTTTGTGCTTCGTTAGACAACCGCAATTTCATTAGGCAAACGTGTCTTAATTTGCATTTTCCCCTGCACTCTGAATCCACGCGCACACATATTGCATAGAAAGTCTTGAAAACAGGTTAATTACAAATTGAAACATAACCTCAAAAATGTGCTAATCGCATAAAGAAGACCTTCGAACTAAACATGATTATCGTTAAATTGATAGATTTGAATTTAAAATCAGATGTTATGATATTAAATATTTAAATAGTAGTAATATAACAGGAAGTTTAGCGTTTTTCGATTGTAATAATATGTGGAAAGTTGTTTGTAAAGGAAAATATTGGTTACTCGTGAACTAGGAGGTAGAAATTGTTCTAAAACACATATTTTACAAATCTAATATTTCTGCAAATGTTGACGAAGAAATTGATTAATTAGTCTCGTCAATGTTTTCGATTATTTAAAATAATTTTTATGCACACAAATTGCAATCATTTTTTAATTGAAAAATATTATGAAAGAGAATTTATATACTGGAATATGATATTATTATTGCATTAACGTATATTTATCAGCTTTTTAATAAGCTTAATTAATTTTATTGTCTTATTTATTTAATAATAATTCCAACATTTCATGGTACTAAGCACAATAATCTGGCATTTTGATGAGATTTGAGTTATGTAATAAAATATCAACGTAATATAAACTAGTAGATATGAATATTAAAATTCTGTATACCTATATTTTAAAAGAACTTTAATTCCTGAATATTCTCTTCTAAAAGAAACTTCTTTCTGAATTTTTCATACGACGCTACTTTAATATACCCAATAAACAGAATTCATTGAAATAATACTACTGTTTATCTTCTTACGTTGACATCTAACATCTACGTTTAAGGTTCTTCAAATTTCATTTTAAATCAAAAGTAACAGAAATGTTGAACTCGTTTATTATCGTTCACTTCGTAACAAAATTTTAAACTACTTAATAACAACTGCATAAATAACTTGAAGTCTCCATATGTCTATTTCAAACCTGAATTTTGGAAAACAGGAATTTGTACACGGCTGACAACTAAATTTTTTATTTATTTAACAGAGAAAAAAATTAATTGTTTTTGTAATTTTTTAAATTCCTTAAGAACATAAATGTATTTCTGAAATGACGTTTCCCGATTATAATTTCTTGGGGCGATTTTCTCGAAACCATATTTTCCAAATTGCCAAAAATAATGTCTCCCGGGCGAACTAATCGATAGACTTGACACTTCGATTTCTGAAAGTATTAGGTTGGTGCACCTAAATTGCCGTTTTTTAAACAGCTGATATTGGCCAGTCGATACCATATATTAAATTTTGTCTGATCATTTTAATATTTGAAGAAGGCTATGTAAATGTTGAGACACTTCAACGTTGGTGTGCAAAATTCAAGTGTGGTGACTTTTTATTAGAAAGTGAGCTAAGAGGAAGACCATATAGGATAGTGGATAATTTTTTAAGAAAAATTATTGAAAACAATCCAAGGTAAATAATATGAAATTTTGCCTACCATTTCTTCAAACACCTGAACAATTTTTTGACAAATATATTATTCCGAAATGAAAACACTGTAAAGGCAGCATTCAAAGAATTTTTGAATTCCAAGATTAATGATTTTCATACATTTGGAATAATGAAATTAATCAATTGTTGGAAAAACTGTATATAAAATCATGCAAAAATGATTTTGATTAAATATATTATTTTTTCAAGAAACGCAATGTATCTAAAGTTTCGTTTCAAAAACCGACGTTTCATATGCACCAACCTAATAGGTGGTTTTTAGTAAAAGAATGCTGCACTAATAAAAAATGTTCGTCGGTTTGTGCCAGGAAGAGGCGCCTGTAACTATGCAGTTTCTTTCTTCGTTTCAGGTATCAGTGCTGCCAGATTTAACAGTCGAAAGTTACTGATGGCGTCGCTTGTACACAGTACATTTTTACCATTTCGATGTTGAAGTTAATATTTTCTCAGGACAATAATATAAAGAACACCAAGATAAGAAAGTATTTCTAAATATGAGGAAGTAACCACTTAAATTCGTGTTTCATGTATTTTCATTTCTTTTGCAACATTAACTTTGTAGTCACTTGTCTACTGATTTATGACAAAAACAGAAACCAAGGTATAGTTGGTGGAAGCGATATAGTCAGCGGCACCGTTTGATGTAGGGTGATTCCACGATGAATTGATCATTTTTTGACGTCGACACCAGGGATTTTGTTCCAAATGAAATATAATGTAGTACACGTGAAATTAGGGGGGGTTTAATTCATCATTTAGCTGGTTTCGAATTTGTTTAAAAAATACGGACCTTTGAATTTGACAATTGTTGCCCATTTTTGTGAAAATATTCTGCTGTGCTTATCAATTTTTATCTCGGAAACTATTGATCGAATTGAACTCACTTTTTTTTTGCTTTAATCTAGAAGGATTGTCCTATCGTAAAAAAATTATTACTAATAATATTTTTGTTATTTGAAAAATTGACATAGCCGTATTTAAATAGGGTCGTGCGTTACTTGTGAATTGATATTTAAAATTTCTGACGCCTGTTGATGACAAAATTAAGACGCCTAAGTAATTTTACGACATTACCTATCGGTTCCACCGACTATACATTTACCGTAAAAAAGGAATACTAGTCTCAATTCGAATACTTGCTGGTATGAATCATTACTGAGATGATCTTGTTGTGTAAATAGATGCATGGTCGTATTGGAAAATCTAGAACCGTTCTGCTACTCTTCCTTGAATCTTGGACTTTCAAGCTTGAAGTACTTCTCTGAATTTAACCAGAATTTTTGTTACCTGTTAGGTATACCTCCCCAAATCTTGATCAACCCAAACCTTACTCTATTATCGTGCTAAATATTGCTGATCTTCACGAAGATCGCGGAAATGATAAGAATATTTATCTGGGCCATCTAAAGAGAATCTTTCCTTGAAGGAGAAGACAACTTTTTTCTACATTACATTCCAGCTCGTGCATACGTTAATAAATTACAGCTGTACTTATGAAATCGTTATGACAACGTGTATTTTTCCTTTAATCACATGAATTTTAATACTGGAAGATCTTTAATAATTCTCTGTACAATCCTCACAAGCAGAAATACCAACAAGGGTTGGATTTCATGAACATGAAAGCACTATTCGCCGAGTGTCTTAAAATATTGCGCTTTTCTCTTTTCACTGTGATTATTTTTATAACAACCCCTTTGTTATTGCTATAATTCTATTAATTTTTTTCATAATTGTGTATTATATGAAGACTTTGTCCTATTTTCTCTACAATTTTTTTTATTGGAATATCATACCTTTTTTCGGGTTTGTATTTTATTAATCTTTTTATCCCTTTAAGTCCAAGTGGGAATTCAGAGTCCCGTACATTAACCCTCTAAGCCCGGGGGCGTTTTAAACGTGCCGTAGAATTATTTTAAGGGTTAAAATAGTCTATTTTGTACTTCGAATTGGAAGACTATTCGTTTAGAATACATGAAAATGCGAAAATCATGGATTTCTGGTATGGGACTCTGGAGCCCTACTCGGACTTAGAGGGATTAAATAAGTTGTTTTACACCTCCAATGTTAGCAGTATAAGACGGAAACGTTTACTTTCAGTCAGTTAAATAAAACTTTGCTTACACCTCTCTTGGAGGAAAAATAAACTGGTAGGTCCGAATAAATTTTACGTACTTACAAAAGTTCACTAATATATTTCTTACAGGGAAATATCTGTTTATTAACCCTTTGCGGTCTAAATAGTCCAGCTAGTCCGCACTCATTCGGCCACTTTCGAGCAGTACCATGTACATATGTAGTTTCCTTTTATTTCAATATTGCAGCGTAATATTAGTTATAAAATACTAAGTTTCAGTATAATATTAATGCATTAAAAAATGGCTTATTATCATTTATAATTTATCATTGTATGATAAGAATTAATGATATTTCCAATCCTTGCTGCGGCCAGCAGTTGATAACCGAAGAGGTTTCTCAATAACATTTCGTAACATTTTTACTTTTTAAAATCGTGAGAATGAAAGTTACATTTATATCCCCTGAAAAAATTGAAACATTTTACGTAGTAGTTACTTATGAAAGAAATTCCCAAACTTTTACCTATTTTTAAAAGCCGCAGGGTGGTGTCATCCACTAACAGCACATCAGAGCAACAACGTTCAGTTGCATCGATGCGATCTAACTCTATTAATTTTTCATTTCGAAAGACAGCATTGCGGTATAGTCAGTGGAACGAACATAGCGAGCTCGTAAATTAAAACATCGAGTAGTGGCGCAGCTTGATGCAGCGGCAGCCAGGACCGTATACGGTATTCTGTTTTAGGGTCCGCACGATAAAAGGATGACAGTTAGCCGATGACTAACGTTTTATCGGACTAATTAATAACGCTAATTAGCTTTTCGTAATATTTGTAGTTCCTTTCTGTGCCTAATGTATCATAAACCTATGTGATCAACGTAGATCAATTATTTAGTCGAATTTGAAAAACGTGAAATTGATGAAGTAAACAACGAAAACAGTAATCATTGGAAGAAAACAGCAGATAAAACTGTTAATCGTCAGAAAATATAAGCTTGCAGCTGTCGAGGATTTAGTCTAAAAACATTTTCATGGTCGCTGAAAATTAGAAATCCTAATTGCCAAAAATTACTCCATAACCATGAAAATCGTTAGGACAAACAGGACGTGCTGCGTCACGATTCCTGAAAAATCCAGGAAATTTCCACTTCCTTGTCGATAGAGATGTTGAGGTGGAGCTTCTAAATTCACCAATGTGAAGTAAGTTAACCGCTGCAAGCTCCGCCCTCAGTATCGTCACGCCTACTTTGGACCAATATACAAAATGATCAGAAGACGAAAAAAAATAACAATCGTTGCATATATCTTTGAATATACTGTTGGATAACCAACCGCCTATTGACATTGAGTCCCCAAGTCACTCTTAAGATTAACCCCGTAACGCCGAAAAACAAGTTACTCATCGATCGCTGACTGTCCCGTCAAAGTCCTGTCCAGCAATTCGTCACCAGAACCAAGCTCACCTTCTCCCCCAAATCCCTTCCTTATAAGTACACCCAAAAAATCCCTTAGAAGATCATTATAGAAACCAAGCGAGTATAGTTAAGTGCGGTCGATCCAGTACACAGCAGAAAACCACAACGTCTCTTCCCTTCGTGAAGTTCGCGCCTTGTAAATTCGGCGTCCGCGAGTATAAGTGTCATCGTTAAAATAAAAGTTATATTGTTGAAATATAATCGATATCAACTTTCCTCCCCGGATTCCAACAATACACGTTGGATGACGTACGCGCATTGCGATAAATAATTTGACTACTTGTAAAACACACAGTTAAAACACGATCCTTTCCTACTTTGTAACCTATTCGTTACAAAATGAGGAGAGGTTAAGCAGAATACAAGTGAAAACAAAGGCCATTATAGCAATTTGAAGGACGACAGAGCCCGCACAGGCGCGGTGAATACATTATACGGCCCTGTCTGGGGGTTCAGGTCCTTATCCTCTCCTATTTCTGTCAATTCCCTTGTTAGAACACTCGGAACATGTTCACTTTGACTCCTGGCCGATTTTACGAGCTCGCTATACAGGGTGAGTTACGAGAAAGAGGACACCTAAATATCTCTGTTAGGTTTGAAGGTAGGAGAAAATGTCAGAGAGGAAATTTGTACTGTTCGAGGGGGCAAATATGACGATGCAGACAGATCTTCTTATTGACGTTATTTTCAAGATCTTTTTAAAGGTCATCGATGGTTTTTTAAATGGCACCATATATTTTTGACTTTATAATATAGTAGCTGATGTTAAGGCGAGTTCAATGTGAATTAAACATTCAAAATGGCGGCCTTTAGCAATAGCATTTGACTTTGAAGTATACTTTCAACTGTTTCTGTTCGATTATTTCTAAGTAAGACACTAAATAAAATACATCGCCTGAAAACAAAAATGTCTCGACGTATTTTTCTAAACAAAGACACTAGGAGGAGGACCGTCAGATGTGTCTGAAGTTCGTCTTCGAGTCAAGACACTCTACACTGCGATGCAATAGCATAAACAGTTCGTAGGTATAAGCAGACCCCGGCTTTCTCTTTTTGGGTGTCCAGAAAACAGTTCCTAAGAGCGATTCGTATAGAAAAGACGTTCTGTCCGAGCCGTGTTAATGAAAGAAAATTCGATATATAAAAGGAAACTTTTATTTCAATCGCCCATTTCCAATAAAAGCAATAACAACTGTAAGGCGCTGTACGACGCGCCTAGGCGTTGACCGCGAGACCCAAGCCGCACGGGGCCTTAAAGAAGGATGACTGCAGGCTGCACCTCCCACTCCAAGGCTTGCACGGTCCCAACGGCCGACGGAATATGTAAAAACGGGAAAAAGGGCAGCGGCGGGCACAAAATTACCGATTGTTACTAGAGAACGAACTACCGTGTTATTTTAGCCATCACTTTAAGCGCCATTGTATATTTTTCTTCTTACACAACTTTAAAATGTGCAATCAGTTTATTCGAATTAAATTAAACATTGAAAATGGTGGCCTTTAGCAATAGCACAAGCATTTAAACGTTCTGCAAGACTTTAAAGTACACTTTCAACCGTTTCTGATGAAGTAGATGCACAAGACCGAATTATTTCGTCGATGGAATTTATGTGACTCGTAAAATGTGTACTTTCTCGAGCGAGCTGTCTGCCCCTAACGCGAGGATTTACATTTACCGCGGCAAGAACATTAACCGCGTTTGCTTCATGTGTCGGACTTCTCACTTTTCCAGGTTTTTTACTCTCAACGCTACCAGTCTCGCCAGAAGAAGAGAAAATGCAGGGTGTATGGATGGGAGGAGGAGACACGGGAGCATGTATGGGATAGGTTTTTTTGAGGGATGGCAGGGCAATGTGGGATGGATGCTGCGGCGAGGGAGGATGAGGGAAGAGTGGATGAGAGAGTTGGAAAGGAGAAGGATGAAAGAGAGGAATGAAAGGGGAGAGATGCAGGGAGGAAATGAATGAGAGAAAGCAGGAGGAAATCGGGAGGAGGAGGAGGTGGGGATGATTAGATGAGAGTAAAATAAGGAGTAGGTTAAGGCATAAGAAATAGATGTAAGTAAGGATGAAGGTGTCTTTCTCTCTTTCTCGCGGTAGCGACAGGTGTAAAAAATGGTAATTGTAAGAGAATTGGAGATAAGATACGATAAGGAAGAGATCTAAAGATAGAATAAGATTAGGTTAACGAAATTTATAACCCCAAGGAGAAAGGAATAAAGAATCTTTAATTAACTTTTTAATTAACTTTTGGACAGCTGATGCCGGATCACCGGTGACCCAGCATTTAAATTTCTCCTGTTTCAACCATTCGAAAGAGAATCACGACTCTCCTCTCCTTGTATTATAAATATTGTTGTTTTGTAGAATTTTAGATAATTGTAAAATAGGGAAATGTGGTTTCGCTTGTGTACCGTAGAGATTTTAGTATTGGGTCATATTTGACCCGACGTATCCGCTGTCCGAGGGTTAAATATTATTATAATTTATACTGCTTTATTTTAGTTAATTAAGACTTTATGAGGTATGTACAACGACAATCTGTATACATATGTATCTCTAATGACGATCAACACAAGACTCATTCGTGTCTAGGCGAGTCATGAGACGACCGCGCATTTAACTCTCATATGACAAATGCAGGGTCATTTTGACTCAACAGCGATAAAGTCAGGCGGCTCAGATTAGTAAATACACCTATTTTATGTATCAAATGTAAATAAACAAGGAAAATATAAAACATATACAGTTGAAAGTATACACATTTGTATCCAATTCCTTCTTGGAACCCGCGTACAATAGAAAATTCTGTATTCGTCTCCCGCGTTCGTCTAAAGCCTTCCGAGGGTTAAACAATAGCCGGTGACAAATTCTCCGTTGCTTCCCGCTAGATGCCATTGTATATTGCTAATCCTCAACAAATATAAATAAATAAAAAGGGATGGACAATTGCGATAAGTAAATCGGTCTTTGTACATCCGGGCAGCTTCTCTAAGGCATTATTTTCGTGATATACGAAAATCAGATCGATCTTCTCTTCTCTCTTTCATGTTTAAACGTGTATCGATAAATTGATACTCGACTGCAACAATTCGATGGCAAATCAGACTATAAGTGCCTGTAATTTATTAATAATCATTTAATGGACCTTCAGAAATCACATTTCGTTAATGGTACACGCATTATTGCTATGAGTAAATCCTAATGGCTCAAGAAAGCCCCTTAGGCACGCTGATTGGCGATTACGGATTCTTATGAATGACCAATCAGCGTGCATGTAAAGAAATAAGAAATAAAACAGCCATCAGTGGCAGGTGGAAGAGTCGGGAACATTAAATCAGTCAGTAAGAAACATTCAGTCGGCCAGTGAGGTACAATCAGTCAGTCAGTCAGTGATAAACATTCAGTTAAGAGTCAGAAATAGTCATTGAGTTACACTCAGGCAATTTAGCAATCAGGCTAGGTAATAATTAGCAAAATTAGCATAACTGAGTAACATGCACTTTGTTCGAGATGTGGGACAATCGTGGCTCAGAAGTTTTGACAAAGAGAAAATTGTACTTATTGAATCGGTCACAGTGAAGTTTACAATTTTTCACTCGCATGCAAATTTTTATTGGATTATGTTCTTATTATGTTCTTATTTTAAACCATATTCTTTATTACGCACAAGGAAGGTTCGCTATTCGAAGTTCGCTATCGCTACATTTCACAAGACAACTTTTATAATTCTGATGTATAGTAGAGTTATATAATCCTTTCATTGCGATTACCCTTTATTATTATAGTAATGGTTGCTAGCGAGGCTATATCTCTATACGAATAATCAATCAGCTGCAAAAGTGTAATCTTGTTGTGTAACGTTAACTTTTATTTATTTATCACGATACGGACGGAAGAAGTCTAAATTTTTAAAGAACTCGTAAGAAGGAAGAATTGCATCTTGCGATAAATCAATTTCTTCTATTGTTAAGGCGTATCCTGTAGCCGGATTTATGGCAACGAGTCAAGTGGTCGCCGTCGCAGGCAAATATCGTTTCCTCAAAACACCACAAGTGTTTATTACGTTGCCTGCGACACTTAGTCCTGTCGCGGTAGGCGGCACCCGACCTGTGGTTGGCGAATGGATTTTCCTTGTCCTATGATACACATCTCCTTAAAAATTCGCCCGATCCATTAGGACACCTTCCCTGCATTCCAGACCGACGCCAAGATGACTTTTCCCGATATCGCGATTTTCCGAGTCCTCTTCCGAAATTTCCCCACCCCACGCGCATGCCACAGCGTCCATCCCCTCCAGTAGGGCCCCATATAAATACTGGGCCCAAACAAGGGAAGTTTAGTCTTACGTTTAAAATCTAAGGAACCACAACTTCACTTTGTAACAATATTATTATAAATAAAGCACTTTAAAAAATCTCCGGAGTGACTTCGACGATAGTCCCTAGGACCAGACCCTGCCATAAATCCTGGAATCTCCGAACTTGACTTTAACGAAGTCTAGAAAAGCGGAGATTCCACAGGATTCCCACGCATCCGTCCACCGTACACCCCACCCTAAGATAACGCGCTAAGGGCGAAATGGAGGGAGGTTGCGATGCACCGGAGTAAACTGATTGGTGATCTAGAAAAGGAAAAATCACCAATCAGGGTGTTTTTAGGAAAATAGGAGTCTTCGTCGAGGGAAACCGCAGAGACTCCAGGAGAAACACTTGGCCACTCGCAAGAGAAACACCTCTCACTTCGCAGTAGAATTTATATCTTGAATTAGT
>NW_017100128.1:69375-85189 GCF_001263275.1 Habropoda laboriosa | reverse complement strand
GGCGTACAATTGGTCCAGAAAATACAATCGTTTACTTTGTTAATTGTCCCGGCGGCAGCGGTTCGGCGGGTCCGTCTCGATGGTTGGCAAAGGAAAAACTGACCGGAGGTGTAGGCGTACTGGGTTTTTATATTGTTAGGA
Organism: Habropoda laboriosa; assembly: GCF_001263275.1. Lineage (NCBI taxonomy): Eukaryota > Metazoa > Arthropoda > Insecta > Hymenoptera > Apidae > Habropoda > Habropoda laboriosa. The sequence goes on along the minus strand of NW_017100128.1, from coordinate 85,048 downwards.
CAGGGAGACAGGAGTAGCGATAGATAAAGATAGAAGTGGAGAAAGTGGTGGAAACGGAACGTCCTCGTACGAACCTGGATGCCACATGTGCGCTTCTTAGGCTACTCGAGGACGAAGGCAAGTCTTAACCCGGGGAGAGACAAAAGAACGGAAACTAAAATCTGAAGGAGTTGGAAAAGAGAACGTTCGCGTAGAAGAATAGAACAAGGTTCGGTAAGGGCTTGTTGGCAGTGACGTATCCGCCACACTATGAAACTTCTAACAATCAAATAAGTATACAAGTTTGGTGAAAACCGCGAAAAACTACTAACCCCAAGCGCGACGTTATACGTGTCCATTCGCGTCTTTTACCAGTAACTCGGTAACCGTATGAGCTATTGAAAAACCAAGCACACCGTTGTATTTGGGATCAAAAAAGGGTAAGATTTCGTTGGACACTTTTAGTTGTAGGAATTATTTTTAACGTCGAAATTTTTAATTCTCGGTATTTGCCCCGACCATCGTAGTTCGAAAATTGGACGCCGTCGTGCAGAATGCATAGCAGAATAGAACGCCGTAGAGAAAACGAGAATCGGCGCAGTAGGTTTGTTGAAAACCGCGAAAAACTACTAACCTCTAGTAGTTTGGCAATACGAATCTCTACGATTCACTCTTCCCTATACGACACCGAAAACAACAACACCCATAACACTCTGCCTTCTCCATATAAGCCGTTCACAGGCCAAAGTGATTAACTCGACTTTTTCAATTTTTTCCAATTTTAGTGTCAAAGCACTCGATTGATGCTTATCTTTTTATATTTGAAATAAATGTCCTTAATAATTATGCTTAACACCATTAAATGACTGTATAACTTCGTCAATTTTCTCTAGTTTTTGTTTTATGGAGTCAATCGATTTGGCAAATGAGCGGCTCGTATATGTATGACACATCAGTATCCGCTACGAAGACTCTCCCTTCCACTCCTTCTCTTTCTCCCACCACACAAGCACGCGGCTATTGGGTTTCTCGTCCTAAAAACATCCGACGTATCGATAGACCTCGCGTGCATTGTTGAGGTCCCTCGCAAAAGGGCCTGGTTCGTGTTTCTAATTTTCTGTTTTATCGCATTCTTCCTGCACACCTTAGGACTACGTAGGCAGAGGCGAAAATTTTATGATATTACAATATTTTAACCCTAACATTCACGGGGGGGGTCCTTGAATCCACAAGTTGGAAAACATTAAATTAGGACTATTTCCTTTGGGTAAAAAATTTTGAAAAACTTATTTATTGTCGTGTGCACATTTAATGATCAATAAATAGAAACATATAGTTGCTTTCAATTGTTAGAATTTATAAGGGAAGTGTACATGTGGTAAACTACACTTCCATAAAAATTTTATATGAGAAACAAATTAGAAAATTAAATTGGAACAACGTTTTTCTTTGCAAGTTGAAGCGTTTGAAGGGTTTAGAGTGGTTAAGGGGGTTTTCTAGTGTGACGGTTTCAAAAAATCGAATTTTATTTTTTTGCATATATCGAAGGTACAACTCTTTAAGAATGTACTCCTGAAGTTTTATAGTTGTATTCAATAAAATAACGAAGTTATAGCTCGTTTAGTGTGACACATCAAAGGCCGGCGATAGGGAGAATGTAAATTGCACTGAAAACTTTAAACGCGTTTTTCTCGGAACCATGTTTTATGAAATGTTTGCCACGATCTGGCAAAAACTATTGAACCAATCGAACTCAAATTTTGTACATGTCTTCGGAACATGTGTGGCTATGGTCGGTAGTAGAATTATGCCAAAATATACATTTTTCTGATTTTTGGAGCCTCTGAAAGACGAAAAAAAGTCGAAAAAATCGATACTTCGTATTCAAAGTGCCGCCATTTTTTTAATTTTCAATATTTTTCTTTTATTCTACTACCGACCATAGCGACATGCATACTAAATAAGAATCAATTGGATCTTTTTATTTTTGATAAGCAAAAAGTCGATACTTCGTATTCAAAGTGCCGCCATTTTTTAAATTTTCAATATTTTTCTTTTATTCTACTACCGACCATAGCGACATGCATACTAAATAAGAATCAATTGGATTTTTTTATTTCTGATAAGCAGAACAGCTCAAATCATGGCAACCATGGACCTACTTTTTTTTTCTTGCTCCTGTTTGACGTGTTCCACAGCAGCTGTATTTAATTATTTTTCAACAAAAAAAAATTTGTAATGATTCTTCAAGGACACGTAAATACATAGGAATAAAGCTCATGTTAATAACTGTTACCGTACTTCTGTAATAAATTAGCAAAGAAGGCCTAAAAAAACGGCCGTCACACTAGAAGACCCCCTTAAGTTGAAACGATTGAAATTTAGAATACTATTAATTAAAATGAAATATCCTTTTATTATGGCGTGTATAACCTAAGGTAACGTAAAATAATATGGTCATAGGTATTCCGGGACCAAGTACAGTTATCGTCAGGGCCGAAGAAGCATTGATAGTCATTTTGGTTCTGCTCCTTTGGGCTGCAGCAATCGCATTATTCTTCAATCGATGGGGGAAGATCAGAATGTTGGAACCATATCAACCGAAATTTCAGCAACAGCATAGACAAAGTTGTACGACACTTGAGCCAAACCAGCTTCAGGTAAGAAACACTCTGTTTACTATTTGCAAACTCTTCTTTCTAATCATTTGAAACACAGTAGGACCCCGTATAAAGCGATCAAAAAGAAAAAAGAACACACAAATTCTGAATTTGGAATTTTTGAATTTTTAGGTTAATTAAATTTGACCCAAAAAGCGATGTCGGTGGAACTTAATTTGTATTATACTTCCCGCGTTATAGGGGGTTCTATTTTTTACCAGAGCTTAGATTTATGTCAATTATACACATGCTGAAAATTTCATCGAAATAATAGATGGAGAAACAAGTGACAGGCGTCGAAAGATGTAAGAATCTTTAGATTTATTACAGTTATAGGCCGAAAGTCGTGAGAAACTACGATTTTCGATGAAATTTTCAGCATGTGTATAATTGACATAAATCTACGAAACGTGTGTTTTAAATTTTCATTACAGAATCAGATAGAAAAGTTGTAAAAAGTGACTTTAACTATTTTCTTGGCGATTCCCAGATATTGCAAGTTTCTCAAAATTTCTTATACGCGTTACCTAGCAAACTAATCCTTCTAACTTCTCAAAAAAACTCAAGTCACTTGGTACAATTTTAAAAAAGTTACACTGTTCCAAAGAGTGTCCAAATATTAATTCGAGTAACTATAATATACAGGGTGTCCCGTAACTCTTCGAAGATCCGGAAATGGGGGGTTGCTGGGGTGACTCTGAACAACTTTTTCCTTTTCCAAAATGTAGTTTGACGCTTCGTTTTCGAATTATTAACGAAAAACACTGGCCAATCACAGCGCCTGTAGTGCCCGCGCTCAGGGACGGGCGAACAGAGATTCACCCGCGCGCTATCGTGAATGACGCGTACGCGTGACTTCTCGGTTACCGATCGCTGTCAAAAAAATGTGACTTTGCACCGCTATTTTTATAAGGCTTAGAGAAATGATTTTTTACCGTCATTCCGACGTTTGTATAAATTTTTGAAAAAACTGCAATTAGTCGGAATCGCGAAGAAAATAGCGAAGGTCGTTTTTACAACTTTTATATCTGAGCTCGTAATGAAAATTTTAAAAATACGTTTTGTAGATCTATGTCAATGATACCCACGCTGAAAATTTCATCCCACGTCCCTGAGCGCGGGCTCTACGGGCGCTGTGATTGGCCAGTGTTTTTCGTTAATAATTCGAAAACGAAGCTTCAAACTACATTTTGGAAAAGGAAAAAGTTGTTCAGAGTCACCCCAGTAACCCCCCATTTCCGGATCTTCCAAGAGTTACGGGACACCCTGTATGTGCATGTTGATGATACACAATTCCATCCTGGAATTCTCCTTCCATCCTGAGAATGCTTCTGAAGCTGCTGCTAACATAGAATCTGATCTTATAGAGATTCACAATTGGTCCAATCCTTCTGAATCCTGTCTCCTGTTAGCTGGTACTTCCCTCTCTCTCTTCAATCACTCCTTTCCTTCTAAATCAGAATTAAAAACCTCGAACGTGCTCATATTCGTGTAAGGTTACTGTACTCGCGGTGATCTTGCGATCTTCCGAGTTTTGCTGAATTTGCACGCTTGTGCCGACTAATTACAATTCGAAGGACCACTCCCGTGTATCGGGAGGCTAACTAATTTGCTCGTGTTTGGTTTCCGGAAGATTTCAACGTTGCTTGTTGCTAGCCGAATGGATTCTGATTTCGAGGAAAAGCTCGAAGATACCTCGGCCAGGATACATTTGGCGGGGGTGAGACATGCGGATTGGTTATTACAATTTCGACTTCGACAAGGGAGGTGGTTGACTATACGCGATTGGCAAACTATTAAACAAAGAACGAACTAAAGGACGCCCCCAAGTCAACGGTCACTCTCAGGTGTCGTCCGCACTCTTGAGTGACGCGCGCGGAAAGTCGCGTGTCTCGAAGCAATAAACGCAGCAGGTAATAAGTCTGGGCAGCGCTTCGTCGCTAACAAAAGCATACCAAAGTGGAGACCAAAAACCCGAGAAGTTAAAATATAACAAACAGATGTGGACGAGCGCCACGAGAAGAAAAGCATCGAACTTCTAAATAAACGTTAAAGTGCTCGATAGCCTCCCAAATTTACAACTGCTGCGAAGGACCGAATAATTTCCAGACCCGTGCCTGGAAAACGCCGTAAATCTAATAGGACGACTAAACAGTTACTTTACCTTCTGCGTGATATCTTATCCGGTTACCAAAAACTCCGTATCTCTCAATTACTCGTCCAATCTTGATATCATCTGATGCACGATGAGATGCAGACACGTCTATGCATCTGATCTTACTTTGTAGTAAGATGTTTGTCGTCTCGTCCAGGATCCAATGCATGCAAAATTCCTGTCAACGCTTGTTCTTCTTATTTCGTAAGTTCGACCGTATCACTCTTGCACGATTCTAAATAGTAACCCATGTCACGTACACACGGATCCCACACCTCTGTTATCTAGTTCACAAAATTCTTTAATCCGACGCTCTATCCTACTTCCTACTTTGCAGAAAGTTTGAACTGTATGTACAAACTCACATCACGACACTAGGCCTCGATCTTACTTGAGCCACTCAGAAGCTAAAGTGACTAACTCTGTCGAATTCAATTTACTATATTTTTTTTTTTATTTACGAAGAATTAAGCACCAAGCATGTGCTTTGATACTGAAATTGGAAGAGTTTCAAAATGTGGAGTTTGTCATTTTGGCTTCTGAGTGGCTCATTTATCAATTCCATTGCATCGCTGTACCATGGTTTGCTTCTCCTTCGAATATACAGTTACTCTTGAAAATATTTGGACACTAACGAAACAACTGTTAAATACAGTGTAGGCAAAAATATTCGAGATATTTAACTCTTTGCGGTGTTAGATTACGATGTTTAGTAATTGAAATAAAAAAATAATAATTTTATTTTACTAAATTTTGTACACGAAATCTTATAAGTTCTAAAGCACTTAGTTTCTATACGTATAGAGCCGTTCGGTCTTCACCGAACAAGCCTCTTTTGTCTTCCTTCCCGTTTAGCCCGCGATATCCGATTCACCGATATGCTGGCGGCCGGAGATCTGTGTAAGTTTGCGATAAGACTGCATGTGTTTTAATAATACTCATTAAAATTTTTTTTTTTTGGTAACAAGTAATATTTAGGTACTTTCTTTTATGATCTCCAAATTATTTAAAATTTATCAATAGAAGAATATAATTTTTTAAATTGTATATCGTCAGTCAACAGTGACTGACGCGTCCGAACGGAAAGTGTAGTGTCAGTCACCGGTGACTGACATGGCGCTTAACGTGTTAAGGTCCGTAGGTCTTATCTTGGGGTAGTGGGAGTACGGAAAGGTCCAACGGTCTTGGGGCTTGATGAGTATGACTCGGGGTTGATAAATAACAGTAAGGCGTATGAGTAATTGTGTAAAAAGATAATTGTTAGGGGTTACTAGGCGGTGGATATGAAATGTGTCTATCTTACATATTTGTTAAGGTTAGAGCGGTATCTAACAGCGGTCGTATTTTCCGTAGGCATCTTAGTCGTACTGGTCGGAATTATTTTTTGGTACCGTCCACTCGGTTAATTATTTCCTAAAAAACGTATAAATTCAAATGAGTTTGTTTAAGCTGTGTGTATATTATTTTTCCCCCTCCGTTTCTGCAGGCAATATGGTCCAGAGAGTGTTTAGCGTTAAAATACTAAAAATATTACGAATATGAATAATATGAACATTATTCTACGAATAATGCCCATGATTCATTTTTGCTAAATGTAATATTTGTGTAACACAGTAATTGGACATAATTTCAATCAATTTGTATTACAATGTCATGCACAAAAATGCATTGAACTAACAACGCGTAATCCTAAAGTATAGTAAATGACGTTTCATAACGAAAAAGTATCAACCTTGTTGGAACTTTCGTTCTGTGCACAGTAGTTCAAGTAGTCTTCCTCTTTTGTATATAATAATTAACATTAAATTTATTCTAATAATAATAGAAAAGAAAAACTGACAAATGTGTGGTAACTAAATTATGCAACAGTGTAATTGAATTAAATAAAAAATTCCCTTCGGTTTTCTATGCACGTGGAACCTTCTAACCGAACTCTTTTCACTCGCCTAATCACACATACCAACTTACAGAAATTATATTCTCCAACAAACTCTTATAATCAACCGAAATACGTCATTAAAAACACAAGCTTACAAAGTGTGTTCCAATAAATGTGATAGAACTTTGAATAATCACAGCCGCCATGTTTGTCCTTGAATTGTCAGAGTCATCTGACACTTGTATTCAACAGTGCTTGACAAGTTATCGTGGATGATACTCGTGCCACACTTCAGCTGAAACTATCGTTTTACCGAGATCGAAGTTCAATGATAGGATTATTTCGAGAAATGCAACTGTCAACTCGCGACTCGACTCCATTAGACATTTTCTTGCGGGGCCACGTTAAGTCTCTCGTTTATTCGTTGTCGATCTCAAAGCAAATATCATTCGTGTTATTAATGAGATACAACCTGATTTATGTGCCAGAGTTATCGAAAATTGGGTTTGTCGTATTCGCCCCACCAAACGCAATCGTGATGGTCATTTAAATGATATTGTATTTCGCGTTTAATGCCATCGAATGTACTTGGAGATAAAACAACGAGCACCAGCACCGTTTTATCGCAATTCAAAATTTTATCGCTATTATTGGACAACCCTTTATAATGACCGAATACCTTTGGGAGTAACCGTAGGTATGTATATATTACTTCCGCTCGCTACTTCAATCTAGTCCCACTTGAAATCTGCTCTCTTCCTTGTTTCTCCTCGTTGAAATATGCACTGAAATCCTTCCTCCTTAATCTGTCTAACAATTACTCTTAAACCCCGATTCTAGTAGTAAACCTCTAACTTCGAATTCTTGTTCTCACCATTAATCATTTTCACATTTCACCTCTGCTATTTAAATGGTTTATATTGGGAATAGATTATATTTTGAATTTTTCTACTGCGAGTTTCTGTGCTTAACGTAGGCCCAGGCCGGGCCATAAAAGCCATGGGTCCGCTGACCGTGGTTCCGATCCAAGTATATAACAAATGCTTCTCCGCATTTTAAGCAGTCGTGCTGTTAGGATAAACACGAATTTCCACCACCCCTTATACTATGCGAGGAAGGCCATCTTCAGGCCGCGCGTCAGTTTTTCAAAAGTTGTCACTTCAGTTTATTGATTTTGGTTTTGAGTTGATCTTTGAAATAAAAAGAGTTATTTTTGTGAATGGAATACTGAAATTTTTGAAGTCCCTGTTAAGCTGCGGCATAACAGTGCGACAACCCCGAACTGAGTACCTGTTTTTCACTAGGGTTTTCGCCTCCGTTGTTTTGTATTACATTTATATCAATAAACGTTTTTTTTCTCTGCAGTCGATTGAGTCAATCTTTATTAGCAAATTAAAGATCCTCAATAGTTTAATTATAAATAAGCTAGGTATAATGGCAGCTCTAGCTAACAATTGTATTATTATTATTACGTACGTTTTTGTTTTAACTGTTTTCAATTTAACGAGCAATAGCCAATAAGAGCTCTGCAATTTGGTTAAAATTTGTTTTTTATCTATGGTTACTAACGTATTCAGAAGAGTGCGAGTAAAATTTCTAAATTTCACACACGCATAGTGTGTATAACAGGTTAATAGGAATAATTAGAAAATATGTTTGTTGCCATCTTTACATTTGTATTTGCAATTTAAATCAGAATTTGCAAATTTATATCAACATTCAAATTTAAATCACAATTTAGAGTAGAATATTTAGAAACAGTTTTTAAAGCAATTTTTAAAACGAAGTCGGTAGTTTTGACTACAGGTGAATGCCGCAGAGTTCTGCCATTAAAATGGGAGTGAAAATAAAAAAATATTACTTAAAAAATACCTTTATCTGCTTCGTATTGCGATGAAAGTTCTAGCGTAAGTCCCGTACTCCCAGGATAAAGGCTCCATTTAGGGTAAATCCCAAAAGGCACCTCCCACTTCCTCCACTCCGTGGTCAGATCCATCTAGAACATTCGAAATCGCGATCACGTTGGGTCACCGGCTGCCGGTATAGTTTGTCGAAGCGATATAACAAGGTTGTTAACGCAGCTTCCCGCGCTTCTTGTTGGTTGGAAGGTCGGGTTGGCGTTGGTAATTATTGCACGTGTATGTGCCAACTACTTATTGTCGCGATGGTGATCGCGCTTTATTTGTGATGTCGATTATTGCGGACTGGACCGCACTGGTGGATCAAGATGTCGAATATTGCGTGTTAGAGCGCTCAAAGTGGTGTCGATTGTTTCTAAGTATATTAGAATCTGCCCGAATGTCGTGAACTGGCTGTATATATCTCTATTCGCCAAAATGGGGAGTTTACCTTGTTGGTGAATCATGGGCCTTTCACCTCCTAGAGCCGCCCTCTTAGGCCCTCGTGCACTCCCCCGTGGTCCGCAGAGTGGGGGTGTAGGCGGAGAGGGAGAGGCGGTCCCAAACGGGGGTATCAGCCCCGCGTGGCGATTTTGCCGAGACGTCGACTTTACGGGTTTATGGCATGTTTACCGTTACTGAGCGTGCAGAGGAAAGTACTGGCTTACCATGTGGCCCGCAGAAGTGGAGAATTTCCGCGGCCATCAGGTTATAAGCCGGATTTGCCCTCTGGCTTGAATAGGCTATTGTTATCAAAAAACTTGTAGAAAAACTTCTCAAAAGTAACGTCGCTTGGAATCCGTGCCATAAACCCCTGTTGGTTAAACAAAGGTCGTAAATTGAAGCATTAGGCTTAACAATTTTATACAATTCGTTTTACAGTTATTGTGTGGTTAGGCTATCGGTAGAATTCACCACTCACGCGTCGCTTTTTAGTGGTTGCTTGAAGTCAAAAACCATACCGCGAGCATAGTACCAAAATGAACTTCGAAGAGGAAACACTGTTGTTTTTATTATTACGTCGAAGGGACATAGTACGGTATGACCCAACCGTTGTAATGAAACGAAATTTTGTGGAGCTGGGGGAGGGTGAGAGTCAATATCAAATTTTAACTTCGAGTATTTATTAGTTTCTGAGGTATTATTAAAAAACTTCCGGTACGGTACATTGAATTCTGCCTATCACAGACGTATTTAGACGGAATTAACACAACCGTCTTAGCTGTTCAGTCATCGTCGTCGACATCGTTGAATAGCCGATGACACAGTACTAAACTATCAGCCTCAGTATCTACAGGGTGTCCAATCGGTTACTGTAACTTCAAAAAATCCAAAATTCTCTTTTTCTTTAAAGTTACAGCGTTGGGGTTGATCATTTAGAAAAATAGCCCCAACCTTAACCCAAACCCAAACCCAACCCAACCCTTAAAAAAAGGGTATTGGCGTTTGGGGTTTTTATTAATACCTCGGAAACTAATAAATGCCCAAAGCTAAAATTTTATATTCGTCCCTTCCCCTCCAAACTCCTCAAAATTTCGTTTCTTTATAACTGTTGGGTCATTCTATACTACAGAAACTGAATTTTTTAGGTTCATCCTATAATAGAAAGTAAAAACGAGAGCCAGTTTAATTTACCTTATTATTCGTTGAGAATGTATGATGACAAACTTTTTATTTATTTTATAATGATCAAAAATAAATTTCTTTTTTTATGAATTTCTTCTATAAACAATTCTGCGTCAAAAGAAACTTCGTTTCTACTTTATTCTAATTACTTCGACAGTTAGTTGTCAGGCATAAAATCGATCGGGCATTAAAGTAAACATGTTTCAGTTACCGGGACAAATGCTAAACCTCAGACTTCCTTAGGAATAAAGAACAAGAAAATCTGCATCTGCTCTGATAGCAGAGCAGCTATAGAAGCCCTTGCAAAGACCAGCACGGAATCGTCCGCTTGCATAAGCACTAACACAACTTAGCGAGCTAAATAGAATCACTTTAGTATGAACTCCAGGTCATCAAGGAGTGTAAGGAAACGAGGTGACCGACGGTCTGGCACAACTGGGCACCTTTGAGAGCCCCGGAAACCAGACAGTCGGCGTCCCTTTCGTCATAGAGAAAAAATACATCAAGCAGGACCTGGAACGGCAACACCCGACCTCCTGGATGAAGGAAAAAGGCTGCCGCCAGGCGAAACTCCTGATGTAGCAACCACTAGCCAGAAGAACCAGAGATCTCCTGGCTATGAATAAAACAAGGATGAGAACCTGCATAGGATTCCTTACAGGTCATGCGACCCTTCAGGCCCATCTATACGACCTCGAACTCGCCGAGCAAGCAAACTGCCGGCTTTGTGGAGAAGAAAGGGAAGACAGCATACATTTTTTATGCCACTGTCCTGCCCTAGTTCTAAAAAGATACAAAGCCTGGGGCAAAATGTTCCTATGCCCCAGCGACATAGACAAGGTAAAGGTGGGCAGCCTTCATAGCCTGGCGAGCAGCGCTGGGCTAGGCCTTCTCTACCAGACCTAACCACCTAGCGGGATGTCACAAAGGTGCTATAAGATCTAGGTTACTTTAGGGACTTCTCGCTTCGTACTACTACTACCGGGACAAACGAATACACCCAAATATGATCCGCGAAGGACTTGAAACTATGGTCAGGAGCGTACTGTTATACGCTCAAGTATGTTCTTTCTTAGCCTTAGTCTAAATCTTATCTGTATCCACAACTAAATAGTCACCAACTATCACCATTACTCACGCTGGACTCTTCACCTTCTAACTCTCCTACAGAGTGATAACCCAAAGTTCATCTTCCTCAAACCCTTAAATAGCTCTATTTTTCCATCCTCGAGTCATTCTCTGTATTGTCATCCGCAGTTTGAATAAAGTTTGTTTTCTACACAACGTCGATCTTTAATTACTCGGATTTAAGTGTTACCCCCAATACCTGCCCTCAGTTTCGAGAAATTGAGGCAAAACCGAGCATCACAGTACTGTTATGAGGCACATTATTTGCCTAATTGTACGATGCCTCATGCGAATCCTGGTTGGAACGCGTCACCGAAGACGCATCATGGATCATCAGTGATGCATCCCTATGACACGTCACACGTCACCCTTACAGAAATCTAATAAAAGGACCCTCGAAAGGGCCCCGACAAGCCATTCTATAATTCGATTCAGGAGAGAAAAGTTAAGCATTTCGTTACGCGACGCGCAGCTGAAGATCCGAGAAACTTCGTGTCGTCTAGCTATTAAGTGTGTAATCGAAAAATAAACATATCTAAGTTAGTGATCGTGAAAAGTACAAGTCCGAGGAATAATTCATTTCACCGCATTATAACAATACCAAGAAATCTTTCATTTAGTGTCAATATATCTACACAATAGTGTTCATTCCTCTACTCGGGGAAGATGTTTCCAAGGCTTTTGGTACAGTCCTGGGTGCCGCAACATCAATCCCTGCCGATTCTTAAAAGTTTAATTTACAACCTCGATATATCGTAGCCCGGACTATACTATCATGCGTTTCCATATTAATTCATGACCTCCCCCGAGCAACCACGGTTTGGTGGTTATGATGCGGTTCTAAAGTGGTCCGTCTGAGTTAAGCATTAAGCGGCGACATCGATTGATGTAGCTGCGTCCAGGACCATCTGTCATTCGTGAATTGATATGCAAAATTTCAGCTTGCAATATTCCATTTAAGGTATGCAGCACTAAGTCTCCGTCGCCTCTTGCTCAATAGTAATTCTATTACAACTAAACTAAAGTAACTATTGGGTTGGGGAAAAAGTCCTTTTACAAATCGACGGCAGATTGAGGTTTAGTCAAATTTCAACATTCCGTTGGTTTTCACATATTAAGTTATGTGTCGTTTTAAAACTGATTTATAGTGGATTTGAGCGCTATTGCTGCAATTTAAAGATGAGTGAACATCAAGGACATTTTCGACACATTTTGCTCTTTTATTTTAAACAGGGAAAAAACGCTGCACAGGCAACTAATAAAATTTGTCGTGTTTATAGAGAAAATGCGGTATCGAGACAAACAGCAGCAAATTGGTTTCGTCGACTTTTTTTTTTTTTTATAGATTCTAATCTTTATTGCTGTGTAAGTAACGGGTTAGGTTGTATGCGTTGTCTGTATTCTTTATTCGGAGATTTCTATTATAATCAGCGTCTCGGTGTCGTTTTAACCGACTGTCCCTTTCCGCCGCGACCTACCGCTTTTATATTGCCTCGCCTGACTTTTCGTGGGGGGCACATCCTTGACCCCGCGAGTTCATTATCGCCGGAGCGACGAGGATGATTCCTCGCGGACGGTTGGTGATGTTTACTTGTCGTAATCGGCAGTCGACCCAACACAGCTAGGTCGATGCCCTGTGCGAAAAACTGTCTAGCCCGAGTTCGTCGGCCGTAGACGTTTACAAAAACGAAGTTGCGCGGTACGTAAACACCAACCGCTGCGTTCGGCGTTTGCTGGCCTTTTTTTTTTTGTCGCGACACACTTCTTACCTGATAGAACTAATTTGCAGTTTAATTCTGTGTGCCGCCACAATTGCGAACAATTAATACGATTGAAGCAGTCAATTCAGGAAAAGCGACCAGAATTGATCAACAGAAAGGGCATCGTCTTTCATCAGGACAACGCCAGGCCGCACACGTTTTTAACAACTCGGCAAAAATTAAGAGAGCTTTGCTGGAAAATCCTGACCTTGCACCGTCGGACTACCACCTATTTCGGTCTCTGCAGAACTCCCTTTTGAAAAGAAGCCTGCGAAAATCACCTGTCTCGGTTTTTCGCCCAGAAACCTCCCAAGTTCTACACAGATGGAATAATGGTTTTACCCGAAAAATGGCAAAAGGTCATTGATCAAAATGGCACGTATTTAGTTTGATAAAAGATTTGTAAACAATTTCAAAAATGTGTTTCAACTATACCTTAATTTGTAAAAAGACTTTCTCCCTAACCTATTATTATAACTTAGGGCGCAAACAAATCTTTCAAATAAACTGTATAACGGAGAGACCAATTCTGGAATTGACATGAAACGGCCTTGAACGAATCTCTCGAGCTCCTCATCTCCCTCGAATTACGTATATTTTGTCACCTGACTGATTTTACGACTTCGCTTTACGACTTACGGGAACCAAACCGAAACGTCGCTCCTGTAAAGGAGTTGACGCTACATGCAAATTAAGAAAATGATTCATAAATATGGAGATATCAAAACTGCAAAATCTTGATAGCAATAAAATAATTTTATTCGCGTTAAGAAAATCTAAAAGTGAAAGGTGGAACGAAATTGTAAAATACAATTTAATTTACTTTATTCTTATTACCATGAACTATTTTTTACTTTTTATATTATCAAGTCTTGAAAGTTCACTTGAAGAATGCACAATAATTGAGAAATGTGTCGTTTTGGCAATATCATGTAAAAATGTGCGTTTTTCACATTGCTGTGCGGATATACTTTAGTTTCTGTCCTCTATCTCCGATAGAGTGGGTGGAAAAAGAAAAGGAGGAAATAACTTTAAGCGAAAACATGGTGGAAACGGAAATCGTTCGATCTTGCGAGACAAAAGCCGAGACCTTCTGGTTCAATCAGCAACCAGCTGAGAAATTATAGAGGGGGTCAGTTTCTTGTGACCTCTACTATCTCCAATCAGGGGTTTGTGACAGGCTAGGAACCTTTTCCAATATTCCAGTTACTTCTGCAATTGGTCGAACTAGGAATTCGGATAGCACCTATTATGCACCTGTTTTCAATTATTATTCCAATTATTATTTCAACAACGGATTCGTATATGAAATTATAAACTGTAATAATTCAGCCAAAACCAAATTTTATTAATTAACCCCTTGACCTATGATTTCTTTTCTGACAATGCATCTAAGCGTCAGTAATTTACTGTTTTACCGTTATCAGGTAACAAAAGCTAAACTGTTATAGATCAATTACGTTTACTAATCCTCAGTCTCACGAATTAAAACGAAAGTTAGGGTTACAATGAATTTTTCACACTAATATAACTATTTCTCTCATACTTTGACCAGAATTTCTGCCACGAGTCTGACACGTTGTTGTAGGTTAGGGGGTTAAAACGCGCTCCGGCAGATTTGACACCTTTTTACCAACGTTTGTTTAAATTTAAATGATCGATATTGAAACAATAACGATAAAATAATAATAATATAACAGCGTATTGATGATTTTTTAAGGTTTTCGAGTTTTCTTAGAATACCCAATAATTCCAAACTTTCTATGAACAAGTAGATTACCAATTTTAAGGCATTGGAACATTTTTAATGAAACTTTTAACAGAGGAGACACCTTATCTACAATTTCGAAGCTGTCTATACGAACGCCCTTAACGCTCACATTTTGTTAAACGCGAGGTTTAAGTGCGGAGAAAAGTAGCAAGACGCAGTTGTACGGTGATAACACAAACACAAACATTTATTGCAAAAAAGTTTCCATTACACAAAATATAAAACGTGCAACGCACGACTCTCTCCAGGAACAATTGAATAGTCAACCGAGGCGTTCCACGAGACGTCGCAGACCATCTGGGCGCCCGAGCGTCGGTAACGTAGAGAACTTCCTCTAGACTAACACATTTTTTCCAACTCGATGTGCCAAAAATAATCAGTTCAATTTTTTTTTTTTGAATTATTTCTTAGGCGTATAGAAATAAATTTTTCATTGCTTATTATGCTGCAACTTACGTTTTTGCCATAACAAAGAGAATAACGTAATATGGAAAATGAAAGAAAATGATTGGACAAAATTGTACTTATTGTAGGACTGGTTGTGCCTGTGTGAGACACGGGCATGAACATTAAGGGGTTAAAAGCTACATAAATTGGAAACATGTTATCACGATAATTAAATCATTCAGAAATTGTCATGAATTAAACGTGTAATATCATTTACATGGTAACTGAAATTTAACGGTGTAATTTATGGGAAGGTACTGTATACTTGAAAATCTATGACAGTAATACGTTCATAAATATGGAAACAAAAAGTGATATGTTACTGATTGCAAATTTGTGTTAATTTATATATTACTCCTGTGACTTATCG
>NW_017100128.1:67322-69353 GCF_001263275.1 Habropoda laboriosa | reverse complement strand
CGCAGCGCTGTGCATACTAGCCGGAAAAATATTACAATTACGACTGTGAATACTGAGACATGAATTTTTAAATATCGTTTAAGTAGCTTTAAACGAAAGATTTAACTTAAAATTTTATGATCTTGCTGTTATTTGTTTGATCATATCGTGTTAGGTATAATTAAGTTTAGACCAAGTTTACAATACGGACTTGCTTCCTTTGCGGTTTTTTAGATTATGATTTTTATTACTTGTTTTTCGTACTTCGTTTGTTAATTTCTATTTATTACCAGGAGAGCTCCAAGACTGACAAATATCGAGAATTCTGTGTTTCTTCTTGCATCTCAATAGCAATTGACCTATGATAAACCCGCGCGAATCTGAGTGACGTGGAAGCGATACAGTGAGGTTATAAAGTACGCGTAATTTGAGCGTGAAAAGAGCAATTCGAGGGAGATAACGAGCTCAAGCTTTGCTCTAGACCGTTCAATGTCAACTCAGAATTGGTTCTTCCATTGCAGTATATTTAAAAAATTTGTCTATGCCTTGAAAGTTGACAGCTGCAGAATAATTTTTAACAATGTGAGAATTACTATTTAGCAGGAAGCGACGGAGGTTTAATACCGTATAGCTTCAATGAAAGATTGTAAACCAATGCCGTTCAGTCACTGCTCGTACGGGCACTGTCCAAGCCCGCTTTGCTCTCGAAATATAAATTAGTTTATACATCTATATTTGGTTAAAAATGCGAATGAAGAAAGAAATAGACTACAACATATTACAGTTTCATCAAAATCGGAATTGGAATGGAATAACCGGTGGTGAAATATTCTTTCTAAAGATAGTTTCTGGGACGAGACCGGATCAGGACTGGAGCGTTACCCGTAGTATGAATGGGTACATTCTAACGCATTGAAGAATATTTAACCAGACTGGGAGCGGACCGCTAGTATGTATCGGGCCTTAGGCTCCCCCGGGCGTAGACAAATCGGCGGGCAACAAGCCGTCTTCTCGGGCAATGGTGCATGCATGAATGTAGGTATGTAGATGAGAATTATGTTTCGAAGATACGTAACACAAGCGTTCTTCCTCCACTCTGTTTTAACGTACGTGACATCACTAGCCCGCGACTTTGCCCTCAGCAATGCCCGCGGGCATCGGCGGGCGCCCTTGCCCGCCTGAAAGCTTATTAAACGGCACTTTTGTAAGCAGAAATTTAAAATACAAATTTACAAATGACACACAACTCTGGGTGCGGTAATTTCAATTGCTGTCATCGCTTAATGCATCGCTTCTACTCTACTGTACCAAAAAACATCATAATTTCCTTTAAGTTTCTCGGTCTTGTGACTCTGTTAATACAATTCACGTTGGAGTTGGTTGGTTATGTCTTCTTGCTCTTATCAGTAATCAAATCACCGCAGCCGTCTCTAGAGATTGCGAGGCCCAGGGCAAGCCCGGTTCTGACAACAAGACGTTGTAAAATAGTGAAGCAACGTAAGTATGTTAAAAGTAAAATAAGTACGTTAAAAAATTGAGTGCCCCGGTGTTGGATTATTTCTAAAGGACACTAAATAAAATATATCGCCTGAGAACAAAAATGTCTCAACGTTTGCAACGTCTGCAATACAGTAGCGTAAACAGTTCGTAGGTATAAGCGAACCCCAGCTTTCTCTTTTTGGGTGTCCAGAACAGTTCCTAAGAGCTATTCGTACAGAAAAGACGTTCTCTCCGAGCCGTGTTAATAAAAGAAAATTCGATATATAAAAGTAAACTTTGATTTCAATCACCCATTTCCAATACTCGTGTAAGGCGCTGTGCGACGCGCCTAGGCAACGACCACGGGACCCGAGCCGCAGGGGGCCCTAGACAAGGATGAGCGCAGGCTGCACCCCCACCCCACGGCTTGCAGGGCCTTAACGGCCGAAGAAGCGTATAAAAACGGGAAAAAGGGCAGCGGCCCATACATTATCGTACCTAACCATCGACCAGCGAACCAACGTCATTTTAAAAATCAGTTATTCTAAGCCCTTGTAATTCTTTACTCTTACA
>NW_017100128.1:52075-67241 GCF_001263275.1 Habropoda laboriosa | reverse complement strand
GAATATACACATATAACGTCGCACATGTTTATAGTATTTCTTCGCGACCTTCGCATATCATACTGGGACGATTCACTTCCACTAAATGGCGTACGGTTCTGCCATGCATTCTGGACGACGGCGTCGAATTTTAAATCTACGATGGTGGGGGCAAACACAGATAATTAAATATTTCGACGTTAAAAATAATTGCTAAAATTAAATGTGACCGATAGAAATCTTACAATTTTTTGATTCGTTTATAAAGGTGTTCTTGGTTCTTCAATATCTCACACGGTTGCTGTGTTACTGTTAAACGAAGCGAATATACACCAATAACGACGGCTAGGCGATAGTAGTTCTTCGCGACATTAACATAACATACTGCGGCAATTGTCGTAATCTAAATGGCGTACGATTCTGCTATGCATTCTGGACGATGGCGTCGAATATAAGAAATACGATGTGGGAGAAAATACAGATAATTAAATATTACGACGTAAAAATAATTGCTAAAACTAAATGTGACCAAAGAAATCTTACCTTTTTGTGGTGCCGAATAAATTTGTGGTTTGCTTTTTCATTACCTCAAACGGTTCCCGTGTACCGGTTAAACGAAGCGAATATACACGTATAACGTCGCACACGGTTATAGTAGTTCTTCTCGAACTTCCCATATCATACTTTGACAATTCTCGTCCTCCAAATCGCGTACGGTTCTGCTATGCATTCTGGACACCGGCGTCAAATTTTCGAACTACTATGTTGGAGGAAAATACAGATAATTAAATATTTCGACAATAAAAATAATTCCTAAAACTAAATGTGTCCAATGAAATCTTACCTTTTTTTCTTACCGAATACAAATTTGTGGTTTGTTTTTTCAATAGCTCAAACGGTTCCCGTGTTACTGTTAAAGGAAGCGAAAATACATATGTGGCGGGGACGTCGTCGTCAACAAATCCTTACCAAACCTCGTTCTATTCTTCCACGCGAACTTTCTCTTTTCCAACTCCTTCAGATTGTAGTTTCCGTTCTTTTGTCTCTCCCCGGGTTAAGACTTGCTTTCGTCCTCGAGTGGCCTAAGAAGCGCACATGTGGCATCCAGGTTCGCACGAGGATGAAATTTTCCGTTTCCACCACTTTCTCTACTTCTATCTTTATCTATCGCTACTCCTGTCTCCCTGTCCTAACAATATAAAAACCCAGTACACCTCAGTTCAGTGTTTCCTTTACCAACCATCGCCGCGACAATTAACGAATAAAACGATTGTATTTTCCGGACAAATTGTACGCCGACCGATAAATTGAGGTGAAAACTGTGCAACGGCGTTCCTCACCCACCTCACTTCTACTACTACTACTAATAATAATAATAATATTGTAAGATTGTAAGATGAATCAGACAAACACGCTTAAATCTATCGCTAAAATAGCCCGGTATTCCGTTCGCTAGTAATAGTCGATAATTTGTGTGTCGCTTCAGCCCTTCAGCCGTTGGGACCGTGTAAGCCTTGGGTTGGGGGTGTAGCCTGCAGTCATTCTTGTTTTAACCCTAGAGCGGTCTTCGGGTCTTTTTTGACCCACCGCCTTTTTATATTTTTAGTCATTTTTGCTGTTATCAAGTTTACGTTCCTTAACATTATCTTAAACGTTTATTGTCTAGGTTCATATGTCGCGTTAGAAACAAAAATTATTGCACATAAGGTCTTAGGTCCTTAACCCTTTCGCGACTAGCGCCGATTATATCCGGCATCCACTAAATGCTTCACTTTGGCTAGCGCCGGTTATATCCGGCATCCACTAAGCGCGTCGCATTGGCTCGCGCCTCAACAATTCAAAGTGAAAATTTATTTCAAAATACAGAACAAGGCCTCAACAACGTTCCCTTTATCCAATACACCCTTAAGTCCTATGCTGTTCCAATGCTCTAAGATTTTAAAAAACACGAGACACTCTTAATGTGTACGATGTGCACTAATGGCACGACAACCCGTTTGTTAGGGGCGTACTGATGGCTAGTTTCGCCGAAAGGGTTAAAACCCCCTGCGGCTTGTGTCTCGCGGTCATCGCCTAGGCGCGTCATACGGCGCCTTACATGATGACAATAATAATGACTATTAACGAATGCTCGTGGTTTAGTGGTCGCGGAGATACTATATCATTTTGCAATTAGTTATCAATTGAATAAAAACTAATATTTGTGACACTTGAAGAGTGTTGCGACGTGTAACGATATTGAAAAATGGCAACGATACTAATTTTCATATTTCAGTTATGCGTTGTATTACATTACATTTGCGAGCAGGGGGAATTCGTTTGGTGTAAGGAAGGATTAGGAAGTTTAAAGCACTGGGTAGAAGAATGTGGAGGATTTGAGAATAAAGGTATAAGGTTCGAGGAAATAATGGAAGGTAGAGATAATGAAGAAGTAATAGAATGGTCAAGGAAAGTAAAGGTAAAAGGAGAAGGGAGTGAGACAGACAAGGAAGAGGGTAGAGGGTGAATAAAGTTCTGGAATACGGGAAAGTACCAAACAGAAAAGATATATGAGAAATATAATACTAAATAAAAATGAGTGGTATACACTGCCGCTCAAAAGTTTGGAGCACTGTTCTCGGACAAAAGCTTTTTCATACAATCATAGCAATAGTTTTATTAGAAATGTTGCACTTATACATTAGAAGTAAGATTGAAATTGAAATTATAATCCGACTGAGTTTTTGTAAGATGAATTGGACAAGAATATAAAACGAATGTCCAACACCTAAAGTAAATCTGTAGAAATATTTCTAAGAAGCTTGGAGCAATATTAAACCGAAAACAATTGAAGAATTAAAAAAGAGGATTTTTTTGCGGAAAAACACTTTTCTAAATTTCGAATGATTTTTCTAAAAAATATGTACAAAATCGTTATAACTTGTATTTTTAATTCAAGCACAGTTTCGTTACCATAGCAGAATAATATTTTCAATGAAGCATTATTTACTTAAGGGAAACTTTATTTTATTTTGAAATCATAACATGCTCCAAAATTCGAGTGATGGATGGACGAAAATGGGAAGCTGTTGTAAGCCAATCCCATTTTACAGCAGACAAACAAAAATTAATAAATATACACTACCGGCCAAATGTTTGGAATCACTGTTCATTGTAAGTTACACAAAAATTTCTAAAAAAGAGTTTGCAATTTTAAGAATTTTTTAAGGAACTTTTTGTCATTCAAATCAATCGAAATGAGGTCAAGTGCAATTGGTTTCCACAACATGTATTTCAGGTTTATAAAGAATTAGTAGCAGATTCAATGTTGATGCACTTTTCTCTTTTCGAATATATTTTTGTCACGAATTTCGAAAGGAATTTCTGATTCTCTCCGGTGTCTGAACAGGTGCATCTTGATCATGCAACAGAATTGTTATAATTAATACCACCCTTATGTATATTCCAATGATTATTGGAGGAGTTTGTGCCCTAATGATTATTGGAGGAGCTTGGTCCTAACTAATTATGCTGCCGGAATTTGAATTTAGATAACACATACGCCTCGTATCATAGATTCATCGATGATGATGCACAGGATTTGCATTTCTTGTTAATGCAAACAATCTCGTAACGTGCTCAAAATTCTCAGACTACCTACATTGTATTCTGCCTTGAAAGGAATTGCTCCAGTAGTAATAGTTATAATTCACGTGCTTGTTAGTCGTCGAATTACATTTTTTCTTATTTTTGTGGCACTTTTGTAGCATGATTAGTCTCCGAAATTTTTCCCTTCGTTATAAAATCACTGAAATTATGGTTGGGCAGCTTTTGATATATACCTGTGAATGTGAACTATAAATAAACTAATTAGATACGTCCAGACAATTATCACTCGCGTCTAATGAATGAATCACTGAAAGGGTTCGTGACGAAAGCTCTTCGAAAGGTTGGTAAAATTGCGAGACGGTTCCGTTTCTCTCCTCGCTTAATCGAATGGGATCCTTCTGTATTCAATTTTCAGTACAAATGAACTTACGCCTTGATATAAAAATGAAACTGAAAATATTCAAATCCATATTTTGAAGTTGCAGTGAATATTAATGTGGTCTCTCGTTTTACCGATAATTATTTTCTTACTCTCTTACTCTTACTCTCTGTCCAAAATTATTTCAAATAATTTATAGTCGCTAATAACTAAGTAGTTGATGCAACTTACACCACTATATAAAAAGAAATTCTTTCCTTGCAAATATAATACTTAAAAAATTTGTTATTAACAGGGAATAGCCAATTTGAATTTGGAATAGATTTATTTTATTTTAAAAAGAACGAATTTTATAAGGATTACGAACAACAATTTTATTGAATGTCGTTTGGACGCGATTATATTGTACTCGTTCCACTGTGAGACACTTTGGGAAATAAAATTTGAGGTAGAACAATTTTCTTATCAGAAATCTAGAATATCTCGATATCGATACTACACACGTATACCTATACATATACACCTGTCACATTTGGAAATATAATATACAGGGTGTCTCACGTATACCTAGTGTTGTACAAGCAATTTCCTCTGAAACCATTGCAGATATCGTCTTGAAACTTTGACGAGTTCAATGGATCGGAGGAGCTACCGTTTTGCGGTATAAAAAATTGTGGGTGCGAGTTTCCTAGGGATGAAAGGGATACAAAAGCAATTTTTCAAAAATGGAACTTTTATTTTAATTATAATAACTTTTATTTGAAACATTTTTTTTTATTCTACATGGTAAAAGTGTATTTATAGTGCTTTTCTCAAGAGTAACTTTGGGGTGGGTTGAAAGATACCAAAAGGAACATTAGTTATCGGTTGAAATTTATTTTATTAAGTGTTTAAAATATTGAAGATTAATCTCTAAACGTATATCTAAACATATTCAGTTACCACATTTTAGGTTTACTCAGAAACAGTGGAAATGAAGTTATGCTAATGAAAATGAAGCTACGTGACGTAGTATCGATTGTCCAACTTACAAATTCCCTTTGTCGTGTAATTTCTGGAAGGACAGACACGTTTTGTGCGTTCTGAGGAAATTAATTTTCTGCATGTACAAATTAAGCGAATACGAATGATTCATTTGTCGTGTCGTTTGAGTTTCACATACAAAAAATGCTTAATACATTTCATAAAAAATATGTTAAACTCAAAATACACTGCACGGCAACAAAATTGCAACACCTAGAAATTAGGGTTGCACAAATCTGGAAATC
The DNA here is from genome assembly GCF_001263275.1 of Habropoda laboriosa. Classification (NCBI taxonomy): domain Eukaryota; kingdom Metazoa; phylum Arthropoda; class Insecta; order Hymenoptera; family Apidae; genus Habropoda; species Habropoda laboriosa. The sequence continues at coordinate 62,027 of NW_017100128.1, read as the reverse complement.
ACATAAGTTTTGAGGGCTACTCCGAGCAAAAAAAGGACCCTTTCCAACCAAATCTTAATCATTTCTCCCTTTAAATAGCCCGAACAATATTCTATAAATTTCAGATTCGTGGGATTTAATTTTTAAGCTGTTGCAATTTTTTTTACCAAGCAGTGTAATTAAATATTTTACAAATTTGGAAAATGTACATTTACTTCGATGCTTAAACATCGACTTTTGATAAAATGAAATGAATATTTCATATAATACTAGGCGTAACAATTTGGAAAAAATTATAATTGTGATTGAACTACGTTTAACTTTTTATTCGTACTATAATGTACATATATAATGCATGTTGTACATATGTACGACAAGTAAATGGTTCAATTTTCGCAAAATTGAATGGATAGCTACATATAGTAGGTACTAACGAAGCGGATCGTTCTATTTGCCGATAGTATCGCGTGTATTGCATTCGAAATCAACTATACGTGCTTATGTATACATGTGGGTTGTTACACACACGCGTGAACATTCATTTCACTACTCAGTGCACGTTACTGCACGTTCGTTTATGTAAATGTTTAAAGCAGCAAAGCGCGATACACGTGTTGTAAATGCATTTCATATGACACACGACAATGTAAACGACCAAGGGGAAATTCTACTGATAAATTCTACACATTTCTGCTGCAAGTATTTTTCCTAAAAGAAATGTCACGGGTGAGACTGTATTAAGTTCGATTTGTAGCAACAAATCTCGTATTATACGAATAATTATTACCTGTGAATTCGTTTCATAAGCAATTCAATCATTTTCTTCTGCATCATTATTGCATATAGAGCAGCTATTTCAGACACAACAGGAATACAAACACTGCATGCAGGAGAATATCGAGTGTACAGGCAGTGCCACGCAAAACAGGCCACGTAATTATTTTCTCTAGCTATGGTGGTACGAGACAATTATTGTACATAATTAAAATAATTTCAAAGTGTGAATAGACACCACAGAAAGGCAAACCAAAAGAGAATAAATATCCTAAATTAAGTATTCTAAAATTAGCTTCTGAATTATGATACGCAAGGCATTAAAAGGGCATATGTCATTAATGGGAGAGTTACCTGAAAAAAAAAACCTGCAGAGTGTTCGGCTATTTCTAGCAGAAAATTTAAAGAGCGATTCTAGAAGCCGAAATAAGACGAAAATCAAGAATAAAAAAATTGCGTTTGAGGCTTCGTGTTCTAGTTATTAACGTTTAAAAATACCCCTGTAACCGTGCAAACCTCCCTACAGCAATGAATATATGCCACGTCAGGACACAGGGGATACCTTGTCCAAGTTGTAGAAAAGAAGACAGTAAGATTCGGCATCGCAAACGGCATTACCAACTTCTGTTTCCAACTTAATTAATTTGTTACTTTATAATTATTAAGTAATGTATAATTTGAAGAAAGGGATGAAAATTGGTGTATGTTCTGTCCTTCGGTACATCGTGCAAAAATACCAAATAAATACAAACCAAGCACTTAATCTGCAATTGCAATGTTCATAATAACGTCAAATGAAATGATAATAATTTGATAACAGATACTGAAAGCATCCTCGATAATAACGTTTAATACAAAAGACGAACGGCTTCAAAACCTAATTACCCTGGTAATGCTGTTATAAAAAAAAAACACCGTCCTCGTAGCAGAATAAAAAAAAAAAGGACTAAATGCAATCAGTCACGAAATAATGCACTTTATACAGAAAATCTGATTGTCGTAGTTAAATAATGTGCTTCCGATACGAAAGTACTAGTCAATGTTCGAAAATAAGTATATTTTCTTTAAAAAGAAAAGGAACGAAAAGAGAGAGAGATATTGCCTAACAAAAAATTGTGAAAAGATGTAATGGAAACATCGTATGTATAATGAATTTCAAACAAGCTTACATGAAACTTCATTCAACTGTATACGTGAATCATACAGCGTTACTATTACGTATACCTAAGGTCCGTTTATGCTATCAACGAACCGTGCACGAGGCGAGCAGAAATGGTAGCGTTTTGTCATTACTTCTGATTATTCGTTAATACACACATACATGCAAAGCCCAATAAGCGAATGCACTGCGCTCGGCTGCACCATCATTTGAAAAAATTAAATTCGCAACCATGCCAACGAGGCTCGTACGAGCCTCGTGCTTGATTCGTCGGTAACGAATTTTCAAAGAATTCGTTCAGTCCTCGTCCGGCGTTCACACTATTGGAAAATGAAAATTAACCCTCTGCACTCGGAGCCATCTCGCAGGTTATCTACCAGGAAATTTTCTTTTCAGGAAAATGTGCAAACAGGAATCGCGTGAAATTAAATAGTGTAGCTTTGGAACCGAGTAATTTATTGCAATGATATTTCGTTTATATGAATCCTTAGATATTGAGGAACACATCTATGACAAAAAAAAATCAAAATTTTATTTCTTATATTTTTCTAACGTGTGAAACAGTCGCCGATATGCATTGCAGATTCGTTAATACGTGTTGTACAATAGTAATTCATTTGGCGCCTTCCATATGATGTTTTTTCATCTGAGCAGACAACGCAGTCCCATTTTCTTCCTCCCACCCTGAGAATATGTAATTCATTACAGACACTCATACAGCGTGCAAGTAGCTCCAAGTAATAAAATAATGATTACCTTGTATTTCATATAATTTACAGAAACGAAAGTATATGTATAGTAAAATATGAATTAAAGTAAAGATATATGAAATAATTTAGTATTTGTGTCGCTAACAATAAGCCAAGTGAAAGGATATCCCTGATCAGAGTCGGCAATGTGACACAAATGAGCCACTCAGAAGCCAATTTTTCAAATCCTTCGAATTTTAGTATCAAAGCACATGCTTGGTACTTAACCCTTTCGCTGCGGCAGATTTTAGTACGTAACGCGCGTGGCAGACGATAGATATTGGATGGTTCGGAAAGTTCACAACGAAATGTAGGAAAAATTCAAACTGATGTATCTCTGTTTCTAATTGAAACAGTGGCAAAAAACCAAAAGGTATTTTACTCGTTATTTGAAGATAAATCCGATGTACCCCTAAAATTACTCCCAAGGGGAACTATATTTTCTGCGATGGAGCGTTACCACGAAGAATTCAACATCCACGCTCCACTGCAGAAAACATAATCCGACTTATATCCATCCTTGTTCGTCTTACGAATAATTTGGGTAGTGCGTTGGATTCACCTTCAATTGTCGAGAAAAATACCGTTTAACTTTTATCGCTATGTCAATTAGAAACAGAGATACGACGGTTTAACCCTTTGATCTACAACATCGTGTGAGACTCGTGGCAGAGATTCTGATGAAGATGTGACCAAAATAGTTATATTAGTGAGAAATATTCATTGTAATCCTAACTTTCGTTTGAATTTGTAAGATCAAGGATTCCTAAATGTAATTAATCTGTAACAGATTAGCTTTTGTAACCTGATACAGTACTAAAATAGAAAATGGCTGACGCTTATATGCGTAGTCAGAAAAGAAATCATAGGTTAAGGGGTTAAATTTCGCTACGAACTTTTCGAACAACCCAATCCTTAATTGCAGCCGCAAAGTCTTAGTTTAGCGGTTTTGAAATTTTTTAAATATTTTAAAGTTAAAATTCAAGAATTCATCGTTTCTAAATTTCTTTTATTAAATTAAGGTGGAAGCGCGCAAAGGACAAACAAGGCGCCTATAGGCGCCAACAGCAGAGAAAGGGTTAACTCTTCGTAAATAAAAGAAATTTAATAAATTTTATTTCACGGAGTTAGTTACTTTGGCTTCTGATTTGCTCAAATTATACCACGCGTTGACACAGTTTACAATATTGGGGAACTCTATTTTCGAGCGAAAAAGCTTAGTCTATTATCGGTATGTGTGAGATCCATTTCTCTGTCGGTGTCAACAGCTGAAGACGTTTGATAAAACAGACATCTTGGCAAAGTAAAATTAGCAGCAATTGATTGGAATGGCACGTCGATGCTAAATCTCACCATTAGTCACATCAGTCATGGTACAATGGTACATCTAGAAAAAGATGCCCTTCATGCGTAATAGGAGGGATTTTGCGATATCCACGAGAAAGCTGATTGTCGATTGAGTTTAATTGAGTTATATTAGAGTTTAATTAAGATCAGAATTGTGACACTTACATATGTATTTTTTACACTCGCTGATTAAAAAATGTTTAGCATTTTTTTACCAAAAATCGTTCACATTTAGAGAGTAAAAGTAATATTTCATCAAAATATCCCTTTAATCAGGCATATTACCAAATAAAAACAAATCATATAAAAGAATAAAATTCTATATTTAGGATATGAGCCTAAAAGCTTAAGTTTAGCTTATCTATATAAACAAATATTTTAATTGCAAATTAAATATTATAAATTTAACTAATATCCATTTACTAAGCATACACATTTAAGTACAAGATACAACCTAAAACGTAAGTTCCCTACCTAAGTACCAACTATTCAATAGATAACCAAAATGCAACCATAAATCTAGGCATCTCGCTCATACCATAAACATACAGAACGCAAAGAAGGTTCCTACATAAACTAAATAAACCTAATGTACCTGTAAGGTTACTACGTATAAATACAACGTAACAACAATCCAACATACATTAACTAAATAATACAAGTTCCAACCTAAGCATACACATTTAAGTACAAGATACAACCTAAAACGTACAATTGGGGATGAAAAACATATTTCTCTTAATATCTGAAAAATTAAGAGCAGAAAAATATTTTAAATATAAAAGTTTGTTTAAACATATATTATATTTACGTAAATGATATATGCATTAATAATATAATTTTTAACTCATCTTTTTTCATAAATTGTCGATCCATTTTTATACAAATATGCGAGTATAAGTTTCGTACATTTACATGAACGTTTCTTGCTATATATACATATTAGAACATAATTAATGTCGAGAAATTCTTCAATAATGTTTAACGAAAATATTACAGTTCTAGTATTTGAACGAAAAAAGTATGCGTTTCAACATAATGCTAATGTATTTGCAATAATTTCAAACAATGTACATATATACAGAGTGTCCCGTAAAGAGTGTAACACCCGGAAATGGGGGGTTGCTGGGGTGACTCTGAACAACTTTTTCCTTTACCAAAATGTTGGTTGAAGCTTCGTTTTTGAATTATTAACGAAAAACACTGGCCAATCAGAGCGCGCGTAGAGCGCGCGCTCAACCACGGGAGCGCTGACTCTCATCCGCACTCGATCGTGAACAAACGCATTGGCACAGCGTGGGTATCGACCGCTGTCACGTATGCGTGACCTCTCTTCGCCAACGGTTATCGGCCGCAATCACGTACGCGTGACTTCTCTTCGCCAGCGGTTATCGGCCGTTATCACAAAACTATGACTTTGCACCGCTATTTTTATAAGGCTTAGAGAAATGGTTTCTTGCCGTCATTCGGATATTTGTATAACAATACATACTGATGCTACTTTTAGAGAAACAATCGCTTCCATTGTTCGCGCTTCCCAATTTACCTCATAGTTTTACTCACCGGCGCCAACCTAACGGCGATGCGAAAAATGTGCAGCCGGCAAAGTGTTAAATTAAGAATAATGTGGAATTATTTGTTATTCATGAATAAAAAATAAACTAATAAGTCGTTTAATAACTGTGTTGGATACTTTTATTCGTTATCTGAAAGGAATAAAGTGTTTTATTACTTATGAAAAACTTACCCATTCGTCCGCGAATTAACCTGCTTCGACGGAAGTGGGTCGTTGGCACTGGGTCGTTGTGTCGATCCTGACCTTTCCGGGCAATCTTCAACAGCTGATGTTACGGCCGGGTTAGTGAACTCACTTCACTGCACGGTCACTTTCACTTGCCACTGGGAAATGTGGGGATATTTAAGAACAATTTGTTGTTCCTGCGTTTAAAAAGTTGGGACCTCGAAAGGGGCCGATTGTGGTGGCGGTGGTGTCACGCCAGCGTTGCGAGGATAGGTTCGATGTGCCCCCCTCGAACTTCGATACACGCCTCTGCGCGCCGGCGTATGTTGTATTGCACTCGTCGCAACGTGTCGCGAGATATCGTGGCGACAGCGCCATGAATGCGCGCCACCACCTCGTCCCTCGTTGCCATTGGGTCGCGGTATACTGCGGTCTGCAAAAATGAAGAAAAGAGCAAAACGCGTAAATAAAGATTTTTAAAATTAGTGCAAAATAATAATGACACTGAACGTACCTTCAGGTGTCCCCAGAAGAAAAAATCCAACGGATTCATATCCGGAGACCGTGGGGGCCACGGTACAGAACCTCCACGGCCAATCCACCTGTCGCGAAAGGCTTCATCTAAGTAAGTCCGAACATTTGCGGCATAATGGGCGGACGCCCCATCATGCTGGAAATACATGTTCCTCCGAATTTCTAAAGGAATTTCTTCCAAGAGACCCGGAAGAACATGCTCCAGAAAATGGATGTATGTTGGGCCATTCAATCTATCGGGTAGAATGTATGGCCCAACAACAAAATCATCGCAAATGCCAGCCCATAGATTGACTGACCAGTGTCCCTGTATTGCATGTGGACGAATCGCAATCGGATTCTCATCGCCCCACACGTGCGAATTGTGGGCATTAAAGCACCCCCCTCGGGTAAAAAGGGCTTCATCTGTCCACAAAACGTACCTGCAGAACGACGGATTCCTCTCGATTTCCCCCAACAGCCACCTTGAATATTTCATCCGTTGGACGTAATCCCTGGGGTGCAATGTTTGCACCCGTACATACTTATACGGGCGCATACCTTGATCTTGCAATTGCCGGTGCACCGTTGTCCGGCTGACACTAAAATAAAACAGAAAAGTACACCACTATAAGAATTCCATTTTTATTATGAAATGTTTATGTATATGAAAATTTAAACTTACCCCAGCCGCCTGCCAATCTCTCGCACACTCTGCGTGCCATCCCGGTCGAACTCTGCGAAGACTGCGTCCAACCGTGCCGTGGGAATTCGACACGATCGGCCCGTACCTGTTCGATCGGGTTGAAACGAGCCACTCGAATAAAGGCGGGCCGCCAACCTGCGGAAGACTGCCGCCCTTGGTGCATGTTTGCCGGGATGCAACTCGCGGTACCGAACAGCGGCAGCGTTGGCATTGCCACCGCACTGCGCGAATATAAAAAACATCTCGTAATACTCCGCATTTGTACGATACATGTTTCTCCTACAGTTGGCAGAATGACTCTGCCAGCTTAAGCGTTTCCTGGGTCATAGATGGACGTTCGTTGAGGAAGGGATATTTTTGCAGTAGAACGGAGAAGAAATGTTTATTATTGGAAGGTGTGGCGACCACCACCAAAGGACGCCGACAAAAAACGTCGAAAGAGTCCTGGGTGCAATCCTCGGCGCCGCTCTATCGAAGCGAGATAGGCCCTCGCCAAACGTCGCGTGGTCCGTGAGGAAAGTGGGGATAAAAAAGCGTGCCGCGCGGCGGAGACGCTAAGTTTAGAAATCGTCTCCTGACGAACTAACTATCTTTATCTCGAACAGTTATTAAACGACTTATTAGTTTATTTGTTATTCACGAATAACGAATAATTCCAGATTATTCTTAATTTAAGACGATAATATTTGCCGCACGCTTCCCTCGATACCCACGCTGTGCCAATGCGTTTGTTCACGACCACGACCGAGCGCGGCGAGAGCCAACGCTCTTGTGGTTGAGCGCGCGCTCTGATTGGCCAGTGTTTTTCGTTAATAATTCAAAAACGAAGCTTCAAGCAACATTTTGGTAAAGGAAAATGTTGTTCGGAATGATCCCAGCAATCCCCCATTTCCGGGTGTTCGAGGAGTTACGGGACACCCTGTATGTATATGTAAGTGTTATCAAAATCGGAGATTTGTGCTTCAGAACTCTCTCTCCCTTGTTGGTCCATACTTCTTTCAATTTCTGAAAGATTCAATCAATCAATGTCGAATACGCGTGTGCTTTAATATAATTACAATTCGGAAAGATATCTGTATGACCGACCATATAAAATAATACAGTCGAACCTCGATAACTCGAAGGTTTGCGAAGAGTTCGACTGTACAATCAAAAGTTGCTTGTAACTCTATTATCTACTCATTTGCGAAAATCGAAGTCTTCGAAACGCTAGGTACGGTTGTTGACGTCGCTCTTAAAATAACGCCAAGTACTTTTAGAACCATGTCTATTGTTAGAATTATGCGTGAGGGTATTGTACCGTCTCGTAAGTTCAGAAGAAAATGATTCACTGTTTCGAAAAATAGCAACGACCGACGAAGACATTTTTACAAATACCTTACTAAAGAAACATAATTCAACAGTTGTTATAAGCAGTCTAAATCTTTCGTTAATAAGTTAAAACTGGAACTAAATTTTAGGTGCCAAGTTAAAAGGAATTACAGTAAGAGGACTCTTAAAGTAGTATATAATATATAATGAAACACCGTCTTCTATGAAAATTATTAAATAACAGGTATCATACAGAAACGACTATAATTCGGAAACAAGGTCACATCGGGTATATCTTTATACGAACATTTTTCCCAGTGTCGGATTTACGTATAAGCTAAAAAAGCTACAGCTTAGGGCCTCGCAATCTGTCGGGGCCTCAAATAAAAAAAGAAAAAAATATAAAAATTGATGAAAAAACATCTCGTAGAAAAATCACTCAAATGAAGTCAGACATATCACTGTGATAATTTCTAAATAATTTTATTTGTACAAAATATAACATTAAAATAATTTTGGCGCATTGTAAATGTGATTGAGATATTTTGTCTTCTTTTTTTTTCAAAAGCATTTATTTGAGAGTTTTTAAAATGTCGGCTATCTATCCAATAAGATTAATTATGTTGTTATATTAATTTCATTTTTACCTTTTATTTTCCTATTTTAATTTAAAACTTTCTGTTCTATGAGCCTTATTTGTCCTTTTTAAAACCCTTTAATTGTATAATTATTTCTGTGATTTTGTAAACACATCCTTTATTATTTTTTTAATAAAAATTAAAAGACAATATATTGTCATATATTAAAAAGGCGTATATATTTTGAATTTTTCCGAGACCAGCTGATGTAATTTAAAACAGTAGGGGGCCTCTGGGTTTTGTATAGCTTAGGGCCTCAGCAAGTCTAAATTCGGCCCTAATTTTTCCCTATTTTAGCGTACTGAATTCATCCCTCAAGCTATGCCCACATGTTTCGAAACACCCTGTATAAATAATTCTCACATACAATTTTTACTTCTCACAAAATTTACCACAAAACGTCGTACAGTCTAAGGGCTGGAATATTGACAAATCTTCTCCAAATAATGGACAACTAGTAATGTATGCTACTTGTACATAAAAATACTATACAATTCTTCTGGCATAAAATGAAAAAGAAAGCTTTCAGGCTAGTGCCTATTGTACACTTAGAGATTATGAAAAAAAATAAGTACGTACGTACCTATCCATATTAAAAATTTTGTTTAGTGAGCTAGCATTACGTTATTAACGTATAATTTATTCTACACAATGAAATGTGAATAACTAAAAATATTGAGATATTACATTTCATTATGCACATTTATTCAATGTCAATATTTCGACTTAAGTTGGCATCGATTTGTAGCTTCCAATTTAGGAAAACTTGGACAAAAACCATTTTCCAAACCAATGTTTTAATTTACAAACCATTCGAACTTTTCCGCAGCTTCGATTCGACTTGAAGTACACAGCTTTTTCTACCAATCGGTTACGATGCTATGTGATTTATGAAAACCTAGTTTACACAGCGGGATCTCTCGACACGGCTGAGGAAATTTCCAGATTTAGTATACGCCCTATTCGTGTTCTGTGAAGCTCGCACGGTACATTACACGTAGAGGCAAGTCGTCCAATGAGTTATGGTAGCAAATG
>NW_017100128.1:51312-52025 GCF_001263275.1 Habropoda laboriosa | reverse complement strand
CCATGGACAGTTTAGGTAGCTGATGTTACGGTTCTTAAACTGAACAACTGTTACTGTCACGCGCTACTGTTTATACGAAAGTAACCGAACATTATTTTTCTAATTTCTTTCGGCTTACATATGAACCAGAGGTCGGCAACCTTTTGATTAAAAAGGGCACACCGAATGGCTGGCTTGTGATAAAGGACACTTTACCTTAATTTTGCTGGAGGGGAAGTTGCAAGCTTAAAGTACATTCCATACATATTTATTTTAAAGGAGTTTATTAATACAATATTCTCAAAACAACCGTCATTTCTTTTTGCTAAAATCGCAAGCAATTTCTTTGAAACCTTGCTATTTCTTTATTTCTCAATATTTTTTAATTATTCTAGTTCAGACGATAGCCACACGTCTACAGATTAAGAATATGTTCGCATTTTGTATTTTGGATAAGCACAACGTCTGATATCATGTCAGCCATCGGGAAGGATATTTTTCAAGGCGCTCCCTTCGCGGTGGTCCTATTGTAGCTTCCCGTGGACCGCAATTCTTTCGAAGAATTTCTCGAGGTCGTAAATCCCGCTTACACCCTAGGTGACGGTACAGATTTGGTGGTTCTCTTTTGGTGGTTCTAATTAAGATCCGATAATTTAGAGAATTTTATTTTGTCACGACTGAATTTACAAATGTTTTAGCATCCCAAAACGCCGTAGCTCTTCGATGCTTGGAAA
>NW_017100128.1:37196-51027 GCF_001263275.1 Habropoda laboriosa | reverse complement strand
GATATTTCACTGTATTGAGATAAAACAGACGCCCTGTATTACATTACATAGAGTCGGTCTACCGTTTGACTGCCAGTTGGAGAATTGGCCTGCCGTTTGACTGACACTTGTAGAATCGACCCTACATTTAACTGACACTTGTAGAATCGGCCCTACATTTTTTTTTTTTACGTGGCCGACATTAAATTAATTACTCAATTGTTACCGTTACAGTAGGAAGACCCCTTAAACTATTTGACGTACTGCGTTTTCTGTAGTCCCTTTTATTATCAGTGGCGGTGTTTTTAACACGATCACTGACACCAGGATACATTCTGGACCGCATATGCTTCGTCGATGGCAGCTGGTTATCAGATTTTGGCACAGTACCTACAACCTGAAACCACCAATTTGAGCGACTGTAGTGTAACAGCGACACCTCTAATCACACGTATTGTCATCATGGCTGAATCGATCGTACTTATTCCGTATGTACATATGCTTAAGTGGAATTTCTTTTTAGTAATTAAATGTAAACCGAATTATACTGTATTTGGCCTCATTTTAATCAGAAAAATATCGTGGATATGTCAGTTAAAATTTTATCAACAAAACACAAAAAGTAAAAAAGTTTCTCTTTTGTATTAGTGTTGTCTCACCCATATGTAGGTGTTTGATATTTTACGACTGTCTCAACTTTCAATACCTCTCTCTTCTTTGTCCGCTGTCTCTTTCTGCGTCCGTCGGTGTCGGTAAAATACAAACAGTTTGAAGAAACTAGTACCTATCCCGTAACTGTTCCACAGCGGACCCGAATTTCGAACTCCTATCGAGTCTTTACTGTACTATGCATTATGACCACAGAGAACCTGAAAGTAAGATTTCTTTGAGGGGATTAAGTGGAGTGAGCGAAAGATTCCTCTTTCCCCTGTGCTGTTTCAGCTTGTAGACAACGTGTCAACATCTCTTTTCTGTACAGTACCTTGACAAACGACACTTATATCGCGCGACCATAGTCACGTAGAAAATACATTTATTTTGCGAGAGTTGGAAACTTTCAGGTAATTTTTCGCTCATCCTAGTTTCGGCGCAGGGTGTTTTCTAATTTTTCATCGTTACGATTTTTCACTAACAGATGATGGTAATCTTGTCAAATAAATACAAAGTATAACTGTTGAGCGCAACGATTTATACACGGACGTGGGAAAGAGGCTGTTTTTGAGATTAGGATTTTAGGTTATTGTTAGCAAGAGTGTCGAGTAAAAAATATCTTGGCGAGAGAAAGTTCGACTTACAACTCCAGACTTAGAAACTCATTTCTCTCGTTCTCGATAGCCAAGTGCCTTGCCATAACAAAGGGCCTTCCAAAGGGTCGACGTAGACAGTCGCGACGGTCAAGAGACCGGCGGAGTCGAACCTGGCGGAAGTTCCCCGCTGTTCCCAGACATCACCAATCTCAGGTCAGGACATCGCCACCCCCTCTCCAAGGTAACGCGCGTTGAGAGCGCAAGAGAAGGGTGTTGCGATGTCACTTGTTTAGATTCAAACTTCTCCCGACAGCTTGTTGACGTGGGAAAGGGTTTCAAACAAAATTCACGTCGATTCACCTTGGTTAGGTCGTTTTATTATTGACTGCTACGCCGGACTGGTTACACTAATTTCAATAATTAGAGTTCGATACTGGTCTCTTGGTAAGACTACTATTTGCTGCTGTCTCTTGTTGAGACTTCTAATTTGAACCTTGCCTTGTGGCCTTCTATCTTGAACTATCGCAAGCCTTCATGGTCCGTCTCCACGAAGGCTGCGTTCCTCGCCGAATCACCCTGATTGGTGATTTCCAAAACGATTTTCCACCAATCAGTTTTTCTCCGATGCATTGACACCCCCTTCCCGTTACGCCCTAAACGCACTATTTTAGGGAAGGAATGCACAACGACTGAAAAGGTGTTCAGCGACGGAATGTTTGGGAATCCTGTGGAGTCTCCGCGAAGTCGAGACTTTCTCGCGCGAAGTGGGCCCAGCCACGAAATATCGAGGCCCACTTCTCCCTTGAACTCTTGGAGACTCCAGGATTTATGGCCTCTCTAGTGACCGAGTGTCGCACGCAACGCGAAAAGGGACACCTTTGTCCATTGAAAACAAAATACTTGCCTGCGACGTAACCACTTTTGAAGCCATAAATCCGGCTACAGGATTCCCTTAGGTTTATTCTATTTTACGACTAAACATCACTGAAGCATGCTGATTGGATTTTGGGAATTCTCCCAAATTACCCAATCACCATGCAGTTAGAGGAAGAAAGGGGCACCGTGGAAGGAGCGCTGCTTCCTTCGAAAGGATTCAGGGGTAGAACACCACAGAACTCAGAGCAAGAAAGTAACACCAGAATCCAACGATAAGCGAACATAGAGAACATAGGGATAAATGAAGTACAATTAAGCACAAGGTGTGTCAATTAGTTCCCAACCTATAAGTTGGGTGGTCCTTCGACGGCAAATTTGGACGGCACTAAGAAGGGTGCAATATACCTGGACGGAACTTTAAAGCTTAAAGTATACGTCCTCAACAATAACCACTTCTCACTATCAAATATTTAAATTCTTTTTTTTCAAATTAAATTCATTTTTTTTAAATTAAGCGAAAGTGGTGTAAGTCAAGAAAGGCGATTTCTAGATATTGAGGGTTAAAGTAAAAGTTCTGTAAAATTCAGGAATATGAACGAATGTTAAATCTCTTTTACGTAAGCCATTGTATAGTTATACCTTAAGTTAATAGTGCCATTTTGCCCCGAAAATCAAGATATATTTATAATCATTTTATTCAATATTTTTCAGTAATTATTAGTAGTTCAGTAATTATCAGTAATTCATCAGTAATTATTATTAGATGTAATAAAAAAGGGATCTGTTTGTTGAAGTAGGCATTATGTTTCTGCTGCTTTATTAATTACCAAATTATTAAAAAAAAATGAATAAAATGTATAAAATGTGGTTTACATTGTCACGAATTTAAATCGATAAATAATAACGAGCATGACCCAGAAACTTTGTGGATAGCGATAACGTTAAGCTCTTATTCATCGCTCACTTCTTCTTCGAAATCCAGAAGTCCAGTGTCATTTATCTCGCACCAAAGTCTGACTTACACCATTCTTGTATATAGCGTCCATGCTATTCGAGTGGGTGGTTCTTACTTATTTTGCCATCCACCGAGAAACTAATGAAGAATATCCTTACACCACTTCTGCACAAAACAGAAGGAAGGTTAAATTTTCGAGATGTGGTGTTAACTCGAAAAGGCGAAAAATTGACTTGCACCACTTTTGCTTTAAATGACTCGTATATGTTTTATTCAGCCTTACAGCTAAGAATTACAACACCTATTTTTACAGACTATCTTATCCTCTCTCTCACTCTCTACTCTTCCCTACTCTATATTGCATCCTTTCCTATTCTCTAAAATTTTCTTAATTTTAATTCACTTCTCTCTGGTGCTCTTAGTTACGCTCTCTTTCCTTTCTTCTCTTCTTTCTCAACTTCTCAAATCATGTTTCGACCTTTTCATCTCGTCTCCCACTCGCAACATTCCTCCTCAATTCTGATTTCTCGTTCTATTTCCCCGCAGTCCCTTGTTAGATCGCTTCTAACCAATATTTATTCCAATTTTCTAAGTTTCCACACCTTGTTTTGGGCTACGAGCTTTTTTGACTGTCCCCTATTCCATTTTTAAATTAAATATTTACATTCATTTCAGTATTTTCAATTTGAATTTGAACTTTAATATTTCATTTAATTCTAATCAAATATCTAACGTATAAATTCTAATACTTAAACGTTTAACTATCGTGAAATTACCGGATTGAAGCCCAAACGAAACAGATACGCAAATGATTTATTCGTATGTTCACAGAATCGACGCACGTACTCCAAGTGCAACGTGCTCAGCGGAGACTATCCGGCCGGGTACGAGTTAAACTGCGTCCCGGGTCAAATGAGACCAAGACAAAACAGCGTGTTCATCGGTTCGAGCGCGTCCTTGCTCCCCGGCGGCCGTGGTACACCGCGTCGGACAAAAAGCGCGTTCGATCTTCAATTTCTGATACTATCGGAGAACAACAGCCAGGACTCTTCCTGCGAACAGGACACGTTGAAGAACTTCAAAGTGGCCAGCGAGTCTATGAAACTGTTGCAACGCGAACGAAGAACGAGTATTTGCCAAGTGGACAGAACCGAGACGATCAAGTCTCCGTTTCGCGACAGAGGAATGAGTATCTGTCACTTCGACAATTCCTCGAAATCCTGTCAACCGGATCGTGGAACGAGCTTCTACCAGTTCGACAAGATGGACGTTCTCGCCAGGCCGTTGCAGAGAGACCGCGGCGGAAGTATCTGTCATTTCGACAGAACGGACGTGTTGGCCAGATCGTTGCACAAAGATCGCATAGGCAGCACCTATCATTTCGACAGAATGGACGTTCTGGCTAGGCCTAATCTGTCCCTAGGAAAGCCTCTGTTAAGGGAGAGACGCGTCAGCATGTGTAACTTTCTGGAGAAAGACGGAGAATTTGGGAGATACCCTAAAAGAGAGCGGCACTTAAGTGTCAGCAACATCGATAGAATTGAGAAGGATAACGCCTCGATCGAGAAGGCGGACAGTGACGCCGGAGGGCAAAAGATATTTGCTGAATGTACGGTTAAAGAGAACAAGAATACCTGTTATCAATACGATCAACCTTCTTGTAGCAAAATTTCCGACGTTGTGCTCGGGTACAAAGCTACTTGTGTATAGAGATTGTGAGATTTGTCGGAGAGAATTAACGATAATTTTGTCGAAACTTTGGCTCCGTTTCTCAGATATCAATGATTCCATTCTTATTTACACGTGAAAATATAATCACTTATATTTATTTGGTTTGCATTTTGTTTTTTTAATTAACCCCTTAACCTATGACAACGCGTCAGACTCGTGGCAGAGATTCTGGTGAAGATGTGAGAAAACTAGTTATATTAGTGAGAAAAATTCATTGTAATCCTAACTTTCGTTTGAATTTGTAAGACTAAGGATTGCTAAATGTAATTAACCGGTGACAGATTAGTTTTTGTTACCTGATACAGTACTAAAACAGTAAATGGCTGACGCTTAGATGCATAGTCGGAAAAGAAATCATAGGTTAAGGGGTTAATGGTATTTCTTTCATCCATTCGAAGCCAATCGCACACCTGGTGTGTAATACTGTTCGTAGACGAAAAGGCCAGTGACACACTGTGTGTGTAATGATCATGGATTCGTATTATGTTATTACTGAAGTACTAATCGTGGAAATAAGATCGTTTTTAAGGATAATAAAAGTTGAAGCTTTGTAGATATTGAAACTTTCGTTGGTTTCAAGCTAGGACCACAAAGTGAGTGTGGACATACGTGGTGCGTCGTGGCCTGATTTGTACGAAAAATGTTAATTTTTCTTTTCTCAATTTCCAATATAAAGAAAGAAAAAATTTTGGCTCTTAGGGACCGACTTTCGAAAAGTCTCGAGTGGATTAAATATATAGTCGGTAAAAATGAATATTTTGGTCGGTATAAATAATTCATTGTCAGTATTAAATTGCATTTGTCGGTACAATTTTGTTTACTCGGTCGGTATCAGTTTGTTTTTTGGTCGGTAAATTAGCTATCTATTTAAAATACTGACAAATTATTACGTTTACTGATATTTTAATGAAAATACCGACAGTTTTTGTATGAATCGACGTAATACTGGCCACTTATATTACGTACCGATGTTCTTTTTTTTAAATATTGACCATTTATTTAAAATACCGATTAAAAATTTTTTATAAATAGCAGTCAAATATAATTTCACTGTCTATGCATATTACGGACTCGTTGACTTCGATACACGAACAAATCAAGTTCGTTTCTGGTACTTTTTATAAATAAAACATGGAACGAAGCTAGGAGAATAAAAATTAAGCGTTGATTCAAAAGTTACTCGTACAGTACAACAGAATAGTATTTCATTAAAATAGTAAAATTCAAACAAACTATATTCAGTTTGGAATTTATCAAGAAGAATCATTTATTGTTAAATTATTGCACTGAATTACTAAATGATAAGATTATGTGAACAATTATGTTCTTCCCGGAGTTTTACATTGAAAAAAATTTACAGAAATAAGAATGTATTGAAAAATACATAATAAGCTACAATAAAAACAGAAAGATCTTAAGAATTGACTTAAGAGAATTGCTCGAGCAGGAAACATTTTAAAAAGAAAGAGCATTCAAGTTTTTATGACATTTTTTATCCGTGCTTTAATGATAAATCGTTGTAAATTGTGTTTCATTTCGCACCAGATTTCTTAAGGTGCATTATGGATAGTTTTATTCTTTCAAAATGTACGATATACAATATACTGTTTCTATTTGTCAGAAAAAAGTCGCAAATGTGTGGTTGACGAGACTATTTTCTTCTGAAATGGAAGAAATTTCAGTGATTTATTCATATTTCATTGAAACAATTCATTGTTCTTACATAATTATTGGTTGTTAATTGCGTGACTTGTTTTTAGATTTATTAATAAGTCTTAAATATATATCAGGGGGAACATTGCAGGGAATGGTGCTTTCCTAGTAAACAATATAAAACATAATTGAATAATTTTTATCTATCCTTAGGTTTTCACGTTTCTCCTTCTCGAAAACATAAACGTCTATTTGCAATTGTCGTTCTTTAAGGCCTTAAGAAGAGGCTTTTTAAGAAGAGACTCCTTTGTGGCAAGAATATTGTTACAATTGCCAGGATATTTGTTGAATTAAAAGTTACTCCAATCGTAAAGTTGAGCGCGTTAACGTCAATTTAACGACTAATTATCACGAATTCTATATTGTAAACTATACATGATAAACTTCATTATTTTAACAATATTCCGTAGAATTATGTAGAAATTCTAAAAAGTTGAATCTTCGTTCGTCACCTTTTTAAACGGTGAACGTTTGTAACGATCGATATAAAAATATCTCGAACAGATTGTTGATGAATAGAGCACAAAGATACTCTTCACAAGCAGATATTTAGGTAACGATTATATCGACGAAAAAATAAGCCCATTTACAAAATAACAATTTCTATCGTGCTACGTAACGTAAGCGAAGGGAAAAAAGTTTTATTAAGCTGGTTTGCGCGAAACAAAAAATTAGATGAAAAATCAAAATGGTATTTTCCTATAGACACGTATATATTTTTGGTTGAATCAGACGCTTCTCAATCTACAAATCGGTTTTCAACTTTCTGAATGTTGCAAAAGTTTTACATTCGAATAGGTACCCTTATTATATTGCAATTTAGAACATATGTATACCTACTTGTGTGTTTTATGCATTTTGCGGTAAAAAAAAGAAAACTAAAAAGGATTTATTTTGCTTTAGTTTGCTTATTCTATAAAAATTCTAGTGTTTGAAAGGAAGACAATAGTGGTTTATAATTTTGACTTATATTTTTGCTAATTGTACAATTTCTAGCTAAGAAAAATTGGCCAATAAAATGGGATAATATAAATTATGCGACAGCTTATTAATCGCACTTGTAATTTAACAACGAAGGAAACGATTTTATCAATGCTAATCAGATGAAACTAAAGTGAATTTGTAATGGATATTGATTTCTTAAAGTTCAATATATTTAACGTAAAATTCAATTCTTTTCAAGAAATGTCCGCATTCAGCTAGAAGATCTTAATTATTTGAAACACTTGCTTCATAATTAACTTTATTTAATTCAATCGTCTAAATCAGTTTTACATTTAAAAATTTTTTTAGTGGGATGTTCGAAGGTGAAATTGTAGAGTTTGTTTGTTATATTAACCTCTTAACTTACAACAACGCGTCAGACTCGTGGTAGAGATTCTGTTCAAAATATGACAAAAATAGTTATATTAGTAAGAAAAATTCATTATAATCTTAACTTTCGTTTTAATTTCTAAGATTGAGGATTGCTAAATGTAATTAATCTGTAATAAATTAGCTTTTGTTACCTGATACAGTACTAAAAGAGTAAATGGCTGACATTCATAGTTAGAAAAGAAATCATATGTTAAGGGGTTAATTAAGATGACAAGAACCAAAATGTCGCGCTGTATCGCAAAAGAGTTTTCGTCACGCCATTCTTTCAGTTCTTCTCGCTCAACACATACACGTGTTCCGTTCTTTCGCATCATTCACAAAAGGTACAGTAGATGGAAGAGATATAGCGAGGTCGTAAATCTTCACATTAGGTGAAAACGTCGATTGATCTATCTCCCCCAAATCTCAAGCTGATGTTTCTCAAGTAGCGGCTGTGACTGGATCAGTATAAACCGACATCTACCTTTTTTCCGTTCCTATCACTTTTTTCTTTAAACATACCGTAACGGAAGAACCGGTGCTGAGTTGGCTTCGTATAGCCCTGAACGAGGCTCGAGCTCCTTATCTCACCTAACTGATGTTTTAGCGATCAGATTTCATGTTCTTCCACGCTTGTTTGATTTTACGACATCACTATAGCTGTTCCACGAAGTATACACAAGATGTACATACTCTACAATATTATGTATAGCTGGTCGAAGCGATGTACTGAGGTCGTACATTGAAACTTTAAGCGGCGACACTTATTGAGATATGGTCGGGGCCATGATATAGCGAGGTCGTACATTAGCACGTTGACTGTCACGCCAGATTTATATGTTTTAAAGAAATTTTCATTATTCTAAGCATAGTATTATATTATGCTTATTATGCTTTATTGTTATTATTATTTTTTGTTTAATTCAAAATAATGTCTAGTTAGCTACGATGTTCGAAATTTTTAGTTGAACTGTACCATCTCACTGGATTTCCTTCCAGCTCCGCACACTACCGTATACTGCAATAAAAGAACCAATTCCAAATTGTTATCGAACGGCTCTAAACGAGATTCGAGTCCCTTATCTCCCCCAATTTGCTATTTCCGCGCTCGATTTACGTACTTTGACGACTGGCCGTTTTTACTGCCTCACTATATCGTTTCCACCAACTATACACATATACAAGTATATATGTATATTTTGTTTAAAAGATAAATATCGATGAACAACGTATTTTGTCATGAATTAAAATTTTCAAAATTTCAGTATCAGTTAAACGACATGTCGTAGCATCTGCATTTAACATACCCCAAAGTAAACCGTAAATCAAATTCGATCACATACACAGGGTGTTTAGCAGTTATTGGTAGAAAATTAAAGGAGAGATTCTGCAAACTAGAATAAAACAAAAATCAAAAATAAAAAAATTTCTTTTGAGGCTTCGTTTTTTATTCATTAACGATTAAAGATATCCCCGTGGTCGAGCAACCCTCCTGACACCAGTGAGTGTACGGCAGGTGAAGACACGGGGTGCTCAGTGATTCACGAAACAAGCGACACATGATCGACAGCGTAGAAGTCGTAGAGAAGAAGACACTTGCCTAAAAGCGTGCTTCCAGTTGTTGAGACTGTCCCTTATCAATTTCGAACTGGACATATGTACGAACAAAGACACTGGCAAAGGAAGTCGGATGTCGTAAATTTTTCTTTGTAAATAAATATTCAACCATCACCACGTCGTCTTTCAGCCAATTGGAGCCCATTTTTCTCTTGACACGGCGAATCGCGCATTTCCTGTAAAAGACTAGATTTTTGTGAAAGAGTAGAACAGCTTTGAAAGAACAATAGAAGCGAAACTTTTGAAAAACTATTCGAACTGACAAGCGAACATAGCACTTATGTTCATTCCTTTCTGCAAATTATTGTTATTATTATTTTATATTTTTACTTTATTACTTTATTATTACGTTATAGTTATTAAGGAATAAGTTAACTGGCTTGAGTGTGGTATAATCAGTTAAATTTAAATTATTACATTTTAATGTACTTTTAATATTGGTTTAATTTCTTTTTCTTTAGTTTTTCAATTTTCGTTTCATGAGTATGCGTGTACATCTGAATATTGTAGTATATAGTGATTGTTTTTCAGTAATTTTTGTGAAGTTCCCAGCCATGTACCGTGGGTTTTGAGGATCACTGTACCCCCATGTCTTGACGTCCCCATATTCATTGATGTAGGGATGTTTGCTCAGTTACAGGGTTATTTTTAAACCTTAATAACTAAAAAACAAAGCTTCAAACGCAATATTTTTATTCTTGATTTTCGTCATATTCCAGCTTTTAGAATCACCCTTTAAATTCTCCTCGAGGAATGGCCAAATACCCTGTATGTACATAATACGTGTACTTTCACATCAATTTTTAGATCAAAGTATACAATAAATTTTGAAGTTGCAGTTCAAAGATAGATAGCATTAAATTGAAGATTATTCGTTTCTCGCGAAGATTGATTAGGCACTTTAATTCAGAAAAATTATTTAATATTACACAATGATTTCTGAATGTGTTAAAAGGAAATCTAGGTTTTATTGAGAAAGAACTTTTGAAAATTATTACAAAATGGGAACATTACATTCTATAAGTTCGTCATTCTTTTGAAATAAATGTTTTCTTTAGGAGGAAATCCTAGTCAAAAGAGTTCAAAGTCGAAACTAGTATTTTTATATTTGTACATCTTTTAAGCGTGTAAACGAATTTTTTCACAATACAAAAGGATTATCCTTTATGTTTGTTTATCCTCACATCCTCAGAGTGGGGATCGGGGGACAAAATAGATCAGTGTGGGTCAAAAATGAGCACCAACCGAGCGCGACACCAGATAACGTACATAACAATGACTGGAAAACATGGTGACTCTCCAAGTACTTGCTATCCAACACAAGAAATAGCGTCTGAAAGGTGGTGGCGCAAAGGCTACCGATAAACCTGGTTAGCAGGAGTTATAAGTGCCCTCTATGGGTCTTCAAGAGATACCAAGGCTCTGTCGCTTCCCAAACTATGGTGTAAACCATAGTACCGAAGTCTGAATGGCTCATAAATTAACCGAATCGCAAACGATACCATCAGGGTACCTTGAGGGGCTGTTGTATCTATGTAGCCTAAAACTCTTCAATAGGGAGCTCTGTGATGATGAACCTTTATTTTCCTCATACTCGTGGGAACATCATAGAACGAAACTAATCAAAAATTAACGGAAGAGTAAAAAACAAGGAGGAGAACAGAGGGATTTTCACAGAAAGATTTCCGCCCTCGAAACAACAACAATGAATGGCCTCGAGGGGGGCTGACTGAGACCAATTGTCCATTTTGGCACTGGCAGGCCTGTCGTAATAACATTAAAGAGCGACAAGCGTTGGCAGCATAGAGTCGATTAATAGGCATCCCAGATAAGGAACCTCACTCCTCTCGACTATGATCCATTAGCATTTTGGTACTTGGGGGTACCCTAAGCCCTTTTGTTTTGTTTTTTTTTTTACATGGGGGAAATCTTACATAGACACCCCGCCTCTCCCCCCAGGAGTGTGGGATTCTTACCCACTAAAACCCCCATGGCTACCCTCGTCAGGCATGCTGGATGGGCCCCGAGCATCATATTCAAATACTTTCGGGTACGTCCTTACCCGACCGAAGAAAGAAGCTCAAACCGTCCCCTCCCTTGTTCTCTTAATACCGGTGGGAGCAGGGGACTAGCACCTCGCTCCGCCCTGTCACTGGGAACGCGTGCAATGATGGCTGGGTCCCCCACCCAGCCATTTGCGATCCCCGCAGGCCTCCTTTCCCCAATTAAGGGAAATGGAGACCCTCAACACCTCATTGATGGCAGCGACGCCATAGAGGGACTAAGGAGCTCCCTCAGCACCGCCGCCACTATCGTAACGGTGGAGATGATCCAGTCAGTGGGCGGGCCTTTCGCCCGCCCCTTTGGCTGCCACCTCCCCGTGCCAGCCTCCAGGGGGATGTACCCTAAGCCCTAGGCCCCCGCTAGTGCAGGAATCCCGCTTATAGTCTGTCTAACGGATCGAGTCTCAGTAGAGGTAAACAGAACATTCACATGCTAAGCACGTAATAGATGCAAGGGACTACTTCAGCTATTGGCTGGCAAACTGGTCAGAAGCGGATTTACATGGGTTATTCTTTAGGGCTTGTTGCTTCGGCTTCTCGGGTTTAATGTTACAGTATCTGAAGATTGTGAATACGCTCCTGTCCTAACCACGTGCGTTTGTTTACCTTTACTGACTCGTCTCGTTGGACAGACGCAATTTTGCGTTTGCTCGTGTAGTTAGTGACAGGACACTGGTTAACGAAGAAACATATACTGTGCGTGGACATCGAGGAAGAGTCATTGTGTCCTGAAATGGGAGAAGGAGAAAGAGACTCCCTTCGTTTGATAATGCGATGTGAATGTCTGGTGATCACAAAATTAAAGGTTTCAGGTGCTGCTCGTTTAGCCATCTGAACCCGGGCACAATGGTTCATCAGGATTGAACGCCCGGTAATATCTCACCCTATTTAGTATGATATTATCGGTTAGGTGATATTATTTTTAAGCAAAGCAAAAAATACTGCAGGACCAAAATTTATTTACAATTTTTTGAGAAACTACAATATAATATTAGAATATGTTGGCACAAATTAAATGTTAATATTTTTGTTTATATTTAGTACAATTTTAAAATTACTTCAAGAGGATTTGTGCTCGATTTGAGTTAGGTTATTATATTTTATTGCTACTTTATACTACTTTATTTACTTTCAACTTTTAACCATTTAAGTTGTACATCCTGTGCATTTAAAAAAATAGAACTTTAGATCTTTGTTTCATCTATTTAGCAACAATGACTTTGTTGTAATTTTACCTGCTATTCTACAATGTAAAATGAAACAAGTGTAGACAAACCCAAAGACAGAAGTTTGTTCTAATAATCTCTCGCTTGATAAAAATCGTGTCGCATAATTTCTTTTTGTATTTTCTTACGAATTAGAATCAACAAGATAAACTGCAGCGATATGTCCCTCCCGTTTATTACACAAACTTAATTAAAAATATCTTAACGACATAAATTACCCTTTTTCAAGAATACCTTCTAAATTCTTTCCTTTTTAAGACTTTCTTCTAAATTTCTAACACCTTCTTAAAGAATATAACTCGTAAAACTTCTAAAGGATTAAGGTATTGCACAAGTATCGATTCGAAAGCGACCGATTCAACAAGAAATATAGTTCCATGACGAAAAGTATATTTTAGAAATATTACACCTGACTCTCTCGGTCACGGTACATAAAAGAATGATTGTAGTGAATTCTCAAGCTGGAATGAAGAAATACGTTAAAATGAGCATTTTGTATAAAATTCAACACGATATAATAAGACTTAAGAGCGTGCGTATCTGTCAATACAAGATGAGATAAGAAAATGAAAACGTCCTTTTCATATTTACAAACGTAAGTGCCGAAAGGGTGGTTGAAATACACTTGTAACATCGTAAGGAAATTGTAAAAAGTTTTATAACGAAAGATGTGAACTATTTTTTCAGGAATTGCAATTTTTAGATGACCATAGGAAAGCATATATTTATGAGCATTATTTCGGATTTACAATGTTAAGGGTTGAAATACGTTCTATCGGAAAAACGACGTTGAAGTGAATTTTTTAGATCATCCCATAAGTTCGTGCCGAAAGCGATAAAATATTTTAACCAGAATCCAAGGAAATTCTATCTTACCAAGAACAAAACCAAAAAGAAAATAGGAAAAGTTGTGGAATGAGAAGGCGTTTACGTTTTTGTTTTTTTCCTCAAATTTAAAGGTTCGTTGGAAATATTGATTTAACTTATCAAATTTAATACGAACTTATTGGATGACCTATTAATAAACGAAATAATTATGTGAAAAATATTTAAGAAAATAAAAAAATT
>NW_017100128.1:34661-37144 GCF_001263275.1 Habropoda laboriosa | reverse complement strand
GTATTGTTACGTCGTATTTATTTATTACGACAGTCTGTCAGAGGAATACATGATATGTACGTACAGTCGTATAGGAAAGCCATCGTAATTTGCACGTCAATTGTATTTTATGCTCCATAATAAAAGACATTTGCATCGTGGAACACCGAATGAAAAATGTAATAGTGGTTTTGAAGGTGAAACACTATAAGCAGGCGATACAGTTATAATTCCTATTAACAGTTCGTTGCATTAACTTTGTTTATTTCACATAAAAATACCATGCATTTCAAATGAAAAGTAGTTTAAGAAGAAGTTTGACATATCAGCAACAAATCTATTATTTATTCATAATATCGGTTCGAATATATCCTATGAATTCATTTCAATATTTAAATAAAACGTAAATCATTTATAATAAATTATTCATCTGAGTTCAGAATTATTTTTTCATATATACATACATATGGATTTTCGTATGCATAAGCGAACAGGCGCAATAAATATCCTTATCGTACATTCACACCTTTTTTTTTTATTGGTTTCATTAGTTTTGTCCGTCGTATTCTGTGTATTGCATGCGTTACTGAGTTCATTTGTTCCGCACCAATGCAAACGCACGACAGAGAAGGCCACGCCCCCTTCTTCCCCCACCACGCTGACCGAGGCGTGATGGATGCTGGGAGAACTGCAAGACAGAGATATTCGCATTTCTCCCGTTTATATAAAGGTGCGTTTAGACCAAACGAACGAATGCTCCTCGTTCGCCCTCCTCCACTTCGACAAAATTCAAGTCCAAACAAGTGTGACGGGAAATTTGACCCGTAAACAAAATAAAAGAAGAATAATACATGTCGGAATCCATTGCTCCTAATAACAGTTCTTTTGTTTGTGAAAATGAGTAGTTTACTTGATGATTTCCAAAACTATACACTTCGAAAGCTAAAGACTGACAGTGAGGAGTTTACGAGTCACGTTAATAATGGCACGTTAGATTCGGAGGTTAAGAACGTGCTACTTTTGTTTCCAACGGTTCCCCTTTTGCTGTGGTCTGTCCTAGATTCCTGTAATACCGATTGGTTTTTAGATGCATATAATATCGATTGGTTCTTAGACGCATCTAATACCAATTGGTTTTTAGATGGGTTTTGTATTGATTCCGATGTGTGTAATCCGTCTTAGGTGTTATATGTCGTGGGTATTACACGAGCATACATAAATGCTGAATGTATGAAGAATTTTTGGAAGTGAGGTGGGGAGGGGGGCGAACAATCGTTCGTTTGATCTGAACGCACCTAAAGGGCGTATTCTGGTTTTGAACTTTCAAAAAATCAATTTTTTTTGTTACATTTTCTTAAAGTATAAGCATTCTAGAACATATGTGCAAAAGGATTTATTTGAATTCGTATGTAAGCGTTTGAAGGATGCAGTCTTTAAACGCGTTTTTCTCAAAACCTCATTTTTCGAAACGGTTTACGCGATATCTCAAATTGTAGTTTATCAATTGACTTGAAATTTGTAGAGAATCTTCAGCACACATCCTGTTATCGCGTGAACCAAAATTTTTAACATCCGTCGTTTTTTCCTCGTTCTTTTAACACGTTGAAGGCGACAAAATATGAAAAAAATCGATAATCTAAATTCAAAATGTTGCCGTTTCGTAAATAATCAATATTTTTATTTTATTTTCGTTCAGACCATAGCTAGATTTATACCATAGCTCACTTTTTTATTTTAGATCAGCAGAAAGTCCGGAATCATGTAAACAGTCAACACACTTTTTGTAAAGCACACTCTATAAAACAAACTATAACTCGTGTAATTTTCATTGTTTTTACTTCAACAGAATATATTATGTATTTTAAATACCCATGAATGTATGTGCAAAACTCTAATGCAAAAAGTTTAATGGTTCTTTTGACAAAAAAATCGTTAAAATTACTTAAAAGATGGCATTCAAAACCAGAATACCATCTTAACACAGAATAGGGGTGACCAACTGGCGGCTCGCGAGTCACATGTGGCTCATTCTTCTCTTCGCCCGCCCCGCAGAGCCGATTAGCCGATTTTGCGACCACACTGCATCAGTTCCACCGACTATACGTACAATTTTAAATATGGTAATATTAATGTACATAAAAGTAATACAGGGTGAGGCATTTAATACAAAAAGAAATAGCTACAAAGAAAAATAGTTTACTTCAACACATAAATCGAACACTGCCGCGCTTTCTCTATAAATTGGTACATATGTCTTTCTCAAATTGTACTTCTGTTTCTGAGTACTATTAGCTTGTTGTGGTGTGATAACTTTTAAAATGTGGTTTCATTTTAGCCACATTTTCTTAATGGGCTATTCGATTGCAGAACGATTGATATGCTTTTCATTCGTAGTGTATGTTGATTACCAAATGATGAAAAAAGCGATATGCTTATATGTAGTAAAACTTTCAGGTTGTACTAAATACTGTGTAGAGCTCAGGAGTTTGCCCCTGGAAGGAATG
>NW_017100128.1:21097-34641 GCF_001263275.1 Habropoda laboriosa | reverse complement strand
CACCTTCTCTAATACAGTCATAAAAATAAGGCACATGTATTGTCATTATTGGCCGACGCGATAACATCGACGAATCGGATCGTTTAAAATTGCGTGACGTGAAATTTAGGCGGTGAAAATGAAGTGCCCTTGTGCTGCCCTGAGGGCAATCTCCTGAGCACCGCACAATACTTACTTTCTTCGAACAGAATTAAACACTTTTTAAGAACTTATGCCAGCTTTATGCCAATGCCGTTCAACAGGCCTTCAAGCGGGCAAGGGCGCCCGCCGATGCCCGCGGGCAGAGCTGAGGGCAAAGTCGCGGACTAGTGATGTCACGTACATTAAAGCGGAGTGGGGGAAAGACATTGGTGGTAAGGGTATAGGTCCTTCTTAAGAAAGGTGAAGGGTACTACATATACATATACACACATGCACACGCCGTTGCCCGAGAAGATGTGACTTGTTGCCCGCCGATTTGTTCTCGCCCGGGGAAGTCTAATACGCTGCCCGTGCGGGCAATGATTGAACGGCACTGCTTTACGCTATGTATCGATATCTAGGGTTACTTTAAACACTCCACTCCAGTAGCAAGGTATATGCAAATAAATAAATTATCGAACTATTTGATCCGCTTGTTACAATTAATTTCAAATAACTTTATGTAACTTTTATAACTGCACATCGGTATACGTATTCTAAACTGTTCTGTGAGATTGAGAAGTCAAAAGCATATGTTATTTGAACCTGACTTTTATATTTCGTCAACACAGCCACTTCTAAAGAGAGATTGTTATTGGTATACGTTTTCCTTAATGACAAGCAACGTCTATCTGAAGTGGCATCGTTAAAAATAAATTCATGACGTATTTTTAAATGCCTCATCTTGTTTATCATACTTATAAGTAGATTATACTTTGAATTATACACGTCTTTATCATATTTTGTTAGTCATACGTACATATATATGTACAGTTTGTAAGTATTGAGTACTGAGAATTAAAAAAAAGGTTCTATACGTCGTTCAAAATGAGAGTAACCTCGCTCTCGGACCGATTCTCGTCCGTTCTGCGCCTAGACAGACAGCGTAGCAGAGAGTAAGTGGGGGTTTGGACGATGTTGCCCGCCGATTTGTTCTCGCCCGGGGAAGTCTAATACGCTGCCCGTGCGGGCAATGATTGAACGGCACTGCTTTACGCTATGTATCGATATCTAGGGTTACTTTAAACACTCCACTCCAGTAGCAAGGTATATGCAAATAAATAAATTATCGAACTATTTGATCCGCTTGTTACAATTAATTTCAAATAACTTTATGTAACTTTTATAACTGCACATCGGTATACGTATTCTAAACTGTTCTGTGAGATTGAGAAGTCAAAAGCATATGTTATTTGAACCTGACTTTTATATTTCGTCAACACAGCCACTTCTAAAGAGAGATTGTTATTGGTATACGTTTTCCTTAATGACAAGCAACGTCTATCTGAAGTGGCATCGTTAAAAATAAATTCATGACGTATTTTTAAATGCCTCATCTTGTTTATCATACTTATAAGTAGATTATACTTTGAATTATACACGTCTTTATCATATTTTGTTAGTCATACGTACATATATATGTACAGTTTGTAAGTATTGAGTACTGAGAATTAAAAAAAAGGTTCTATACGTCGTTCAAAATGAGAGTAACCTCGCTCTCGGACCGATTCTCGTCCGTTCTGCGCCTAGACAGACAGCGTAGCAGAGGGTAAGTGGGGGTTTGGACGACTAGTGGTTCTAGCCCTGCCTTAGGCACGTCCCATGCGCGAAGCGAGGTTACTCTCATTTTGAACAGAGTATACTACATTTTATTCAGAATATGAGTGGATAGTATGCTGATATAGTCAGCCAGTTTACTTTCAGGAGAATTGATACACGAAGGCAACGGTCTCGGAAAAAACTGTAAAATCATAATTAAAAATTGTTTATAACGATAATATAGTGTCTCTGTTATTACGTATAAAAATTCTGCGAAAACATTGTTGTAAGAACTATTACATCAATATCAAGTGTTGAAACAATTATTTTAAGTAGCAAATAAAGAAAAATACCTTTTTTTTGGTAAACTACCTTTGGAATATTACCTTTTGCAAAAATCGATATTTTCATGCTATCACAGTTTGTAAAAGTAAGTTTAAACATAATTAGCTATAAATATTATGATTTCAAACATAACAGCATATTATTTTCAGGAAAAAATACACGTCCAAATATATCTTTGAAATAAACTGTTTCATAAGAATACACTTTAAATCGAATACTGGTACGTTATAATTTTTAACTACAAATTTAATTTACAACTTTTAATCTTTTAGGTAATATCATGTTCATTTTCATTCCTGCAGACTCAGTATTTAAAAAAAATTTTCAAATGGAATTATTCATTTCACAATTTATATAAAATTATCCGTGAAATACTAATTAAAAGAACACGCGTTAAACAATATGTTTGTCTCTAAAAATTAGGTGTGTATACTCTTATGGTGGATAAAATTACGTGAAATACAATATGACGTGTATATTACAAATAAACGAAGAAAATTCACGATTTTTAGTGTGATTGAATGTTAATCATAATGAAACTATGAAATCACACTTTATCGCTTAAGTGTGATAAAATAATTCGATATAAACATGCACAATATGTAATTTGTAACCTCGTTGAAATGTACAATAAAATATTAATCCACAAATCTCTTGAACAAAAACTTGGCATCCATCTTGAATAAAGTTTTGAAATATGTCATACCTAAAATATCAGTTTAAGATATTGTCAAGTTAAGAAATTCATATGAACACTACATTTTCAGCAATTAAATATGTAATCACATTTTCTACTACACCCATAAAGTTAATAATTAATTACTTAATTAATATGTCTGTACGAGAATTTTATACTACATGAAATTTTAATAAAGTTCCAATGAAAAATATTGAAAAATAAAAGCTTGAATAATCACCTTGAAGGTTATGGAAACAGGACAAATTAATTATATCTATGTTTGTAATCTTTTTAATCGATATTTTTTAATAGATTATCAATAGATTTTCTTTATTATCGCACTAGTTTCATTTACATTTGTATTATTCTGAAATTTTCGCGGTTATAATATGGACGGTATAACCTGTCTGGTAATTGTACGTAGACTGTTCGTTTTTGTCCATTTTGGGACTACATTTTAATTGCCAAAGTTTTTGGGAATTGCGGGTGGTAGAATTTAGAGATGCATCCATTAGGGAAGAATCAGGAACATGTAAGGATAATGAGCATAGCTGATTAGAATTGATAGTTCGATGATTAGAAACAAAAAATGTAGGGACAATGGTTTGCAGGTAATGAAAGTAAGGGGGTATTCTAATATGACAGCCGCTTTTTTACGACTTCTTTGCAAATTTATTATAGAAGTTCTGTAACAGGTATTAACATGAGCTTCATTCCTATGTATTTACTTGTCCTTGAAGAATGATTACAAATTTTTTTGTTGAAAAATAATTAAATGTGGCTGCTGTGGAACACGTCAAACACGGGCATGAACAAAAAAAGTACGTTGATGGTTGCCACGATTTGAGCCGTTCTGCTTATCTGAATTAAAAAAATCCAATTGATTCTTATTTAGTATGACTCTGACTATGGTCGGTAGTAGAATAAAAGAAAAATATTGAAAACTACAAAAATGGCGGCACTTTGAATATGAAGTTTCGACTTTTGTTCGTCTTTCAGAGGTTTTAAAAATTAGAAAAAAATATATTTTTGCATGATTTTACTACCGACCATAGCCACACATGTGCTGAAGCATGTGCAAAATTTGAGTTCGATTGGTACAGTAGTTTTTGCCAGATCGTGGGAACCATTTCAGAAAACATAGTTTCGAGAAAAGCGCGTTTAAAGTTATAAGTGCAATTTACATAGGGCTAATTTTATTTATCATTAATCTGCTAGTTCAGGACCATCCGTACAGTTGCATACAAGGTCAAATAGGCTTAGCGGACCGACGCGACATTGAGGAACGTGCGGTGATCCGACTCCTGGTTTTTCGCAATTTTACGACCTTCCATGAAAGGAAATGACTTTGTTGGCAGCTCAAAAAATATAGCATTCCATTTAAAAAAATTAAACTGGCTTTGAAATCTCCCCCATCATACCAGGTACAAAAAAAATATTTACACCACATAACGTCCCTCTCCATATCAAACAACTTTTATTAAAACATTTTTTTTCCTACTATCACTTCCTTAAAAGATATTTCACTGTATTGAGATAAAACAGACACCCTGTAGATTGTGATTTTATCAATTACAGTTGTCAGTAACTTGTCAATCGCTGTATGTTTGGTGTGAACATCTATTTTTCTATTGACGTCTGTAAGGTCAACGGAGTGTCTTGGATGGTGTCATTATGGTGTCACTTTCTTGTTGGCAAGAAATTCCATGTGAGAGGAGGTGGAAGAGGGAAAAGAAGAATATAATTAATTAATATTTTATACTAAATATTACGAAGCAACTAAAATAGTATGTATTTTACATTCTTATACTTACAAGCATTTATCATCACTTCTGTATTTGGTCAAAATTGTTTTTATACTTAATATGTAACATTGAAAGAGTATACATATAGTACATATTATTGCAATTTTATCTTGAAGAGGAGGAGTAAGAAGAAGAAGAGGGAGCAGAAGAAGAAGAATATAATTAATTCATATTTTACAATAAATGTTAAAAAACACCTAAAATAGGATATATTTTATATTTTTATACACAATATTTAACATTAAACATATACATTATCGTTTTGAAGTCATATTATGGCAGTTTGGTACGATAATTTATCTTAGATTTACTTTTGGCCAGGATTTCGACGAAATCTGCCACTGTGTGTCTCACATTTACCTCCTAAACGCGGTAAACAGTCCTTTTTCATAAGTATCCTCAAAATGAAAAAAATTCTACAGAGGCAGTTAATTGAACATTTGGGCTGTAATGTGGTACGATTTTTTTTTTCATATTTCTTAATTATTAACGTGGTTATACGACTTTAAAAGAGTCCACCTCAAAATGATTGAAATAAAAAATTATTACTTAAAATTTTGTTTTATTAAATTTTTTTTTAATTTATTTATATACAGGTAAATGAAACCCTCTAGTATGCAAAAAGAAAATCTGAGGACATAAAGATACATTAAAACACTTAAGATCTAAGTATGCGAGAAACGTTACGCTTGAATGAATCTAAATGACCAAAAAAATTTAGAGAATTGCTGTGTTTGTTAACATTGATGAATATGCGGTTCAGACAATTTAATCGACCGTAAAATGTTCTATGAATTTCTTCATGTAGAAACGAGTGTCGCCTTAGGCGATAGTTCGAGGGTGCAATTAAACCGAAGTGAGATAGGATTGACGGACACGTTACAATGCCATTCAGAACTTTGTAGGTAAATACAAGACCAAACTCAGTGCGGCGGAGATCGAGAGGCAGTAGATTAAGTTGGGACTGGACATGCGTATAATCATGGTCCATAGGTGACATGGGGAAGCCTAATTTACGAGATGCAATCCGCAGAAATTTGTGTTGTACGCTTTCGAGATTAACGGAGAGGTAATGTTGGTAAGGTGACCATATTATCGAGCAGTATTCTAGTTGAGAGCGAACCAGGGAGCAATATAGTATTTTCAATGTATTGATGTTGTTAAAGTACCGAAATGATCTGGTAATAAGGCCCAGCATACGGAGGGCGGCACTGGTTATATTGGAAATATGTTTCGAGAAAGAAAAGTTTGAACAGAAGGTGACACCAAGGTCGCAAATGTCGTTGACACAGCTAAAGCTCAAACTATTAAGTGAGTAATCGATTATTTTACTGTTCCTCAAGTGTGAGAACCGCATGACAAAACATTTAGAAAGATTAAGAGTAAGCATATTCCTTTGGCACCAAGAGTTTAAATTAATAAGATCACTTTGAATGGATAGAGGGCTGGATGAGTTCTCAATGGCATGGAAGAGCTTTAAATTATCTGCAAATAAAAGAAAGTGATAGTAATCGAAGCAAGTGGAAATATCATTGATAAATAGATTGAAGAGGAGAGGGGCAAGATGCGAACCTTGCTGAACCCCTGAAATTACCTCAATGTTATTTGAAAAAGATCCATTGAAGTTGACAATCTGCGATCTATTCGAGATGAAGCTGCTCAACCATGCCAGGAGACTTCCAGAAATACCATAACTCTTTAACTTCGCAATAAGTAAGGAGTGACAAACCGACAAATTTAACTAATTCGTGATGGAACTAACTGTACTATGTATGTATCTGAATTGTACCAAATTTTATTTTAATATTATTGCTATTTTTGGAATCGTACGTTGTTTAATATTCTTCATTTTTATTCTTAATTTTAAAGATGTATTTAGTAGAATTCAGTGTTCTTTCTGCTATCGTTGAAAAGGAAAAAGCCTTACCTTTAACATAAAAAAAGAAATTAGCTGCTACTGAGGTAACTACAGTGATTTTTACTATTATTGACACCAACGACGCGTCACTGGTATCGAATTGATTAGTCCAGATATTTATGTAAAAATTTGCAGCACTAGCATTAAGTATTTTCAAACAATGAACTTTCAAATTTTTATCTATTAGTTATAGTTAATATATAATCTTAGTTTACATTAACTTTAAGATTAATTCTTATTTTGTGAAATTTTGTGAAATAAAGCTGTTAAGATTTTAACTTTATGTGTATGTCTTTTGCACTAAATAATTGTATTTTGTAATTATATTAAATTTTATGTAATTTCAAATAAGCATTCCTCACTTGGCCCCATATCAATCATTTATTTATAAATGCTGTTAAAGAATAATTTTTATTTGTTATTCTGTACCCACAAGACCACGAATATATGCCCAAATTGTAGAAAATAAAAAAAAAGAGGGATAAATACATTTCAGTCAGAAAATAGTTTTTACCACGTTTGAGAGACAAATACCCCACTGTGCGTCGTTTCAACGCTCGTGTGACACCAACTTTGTAGTTTGTGAAAATACAGGGTGAATCACGTAGTGTTACAATCTGTTTTCTCCGAAACTATTACGTTACGGGTTACGCTTTGTGTCCTTACACGAAGCGGAATTTCGGTTAGTTAGATAGGAAGGCTGGAACATTCAACGCATGTGACTACGTCGTTCTCCAGAGGAATTTGAACATTCAACGCAAGTGGTTACTACGTCGTTCTCCAATGGGTAGAAGGGTCTGAGGACTGTGCGTATCGTAATGTTCGATATACCTCGAGCTGTAACGGTATACATATCTTTGTGAGTCTAGCCAATTCGTTATTAATGTTACTAGGACATGGTTATTGTATATAAGCGGATGTACTTCTACGAACTACATTCCATCAATAATAATGGTTAACAATGGTTTTACAAAGAGTTTAAAGTTAACGGGTGATTCTGGTTGATTCTTGACTCGGCAAGAATCTTCCTTCTCGACTTTACACGACGAGTGCGCGGGGGCGTCGTAGACAGGAATGTCTAGTTGACATTTACGGAATAAGTATTAAACTTAGTTGCTCGAAAAGGAATGCAGCCCGATCTTGCTCGTGTCAAAACGGCAACTATTAGAATAACGTTCTGTTTCAAAGTTCAGAGCGACTCTGTTCCAGAGCATTCTTTTTTTGTTTGTTGTGGGGTAATTCCTCTAAATCCGTTCCTGGAAACTGTCGTCTCCTTATCGGATGGGCTGAATTGTGGTATTGTGGTTAACGTCAATGATGTGTGGAATGGCAGTAGCCAACCTGAATTGTGCTAGGAAAAATTTTCAAAAAAACCTAAAAACATGAAGAAAGTTAATATTGTGGCTGATAGGCAGGAGGGGTAAGCCATGCACTAGGAAAAGCAAAAGTTATCTCTCCATGCAACCAGTAGCCAGCAACCAGCAGGCAAGGGAGGCAGGCAGCATCAAACATGGTGGACTGTAAGCAGAGCTAGAGAAAGTGAAGGTGAAGCAAGGAAGTTGAACACAGCAGGACACCGAAGTGATGTGGGGGAAGGTAGATTATCCTGAGATGGGGAATTTATATTTAACGCGGTAGGGAAAACGATTGATGTCATATAGGTCGGTGAGCCTCATCAGGGTATTAGTGTGATTTGGCACTGAGTATTTGGCAATGTCATTCCGGATATAAGAGATGATGGGCTGAATATTTGTTTCATCATGGAGCATCTTTGTAGAGTAGCGAGGGGGGGGGGGCGACCAGTAATTATTTTTAGAATGCGGTTTTGGGTGACTTGCAATT
Organism: Habropoda laboriosa; assembly: GCF_001263275.1. NCBI lineage: Eukaryota > Metazoa > Arthropoda > Insecta > Hymenoptera > Apidae > Habropoda > Habropoda laboriosa. Next base: position 26,333 of record NW_017100128.1, on the reverse strand, counting down.
TTTTGAGGTTTTGTTGACTGGTGTTTATCCAGACATGGGATCCATCAATGAGTACTGTTCTGAGACAGACTAAGAGCGACTCTACTCCAGAGCATCGGAAATCGTGCCCTTATATACGCCAAGTATCGTGGTTTTTTGTGGTGGGGGCCCTAGATTTTCGTGAGAACGGAATGCGTTCGTTTACCCTATCTCGAGGGCCTTCTAGGGGGTACGCGCTAGACGGAAGTCTCAGCGCCACCGTGTCGACTAGTCTGCGTACGTAACACTATTATAGATATCAATCTGAAATTTGGACACGTTACATGGTTCAAACGGATTAACATTTCAAAGTATAAGAAGTTGTGGTTGTGAATTTCCTAATTGTGGAAAGAATGCAACCTTCAATTTTTTCAAATGGAACTGTATATTAATTTTCCATTATTCCGATAATTGTTGTCAAGCCTAACAACTTTTGTCTGAAGCATTTTTTTTTATTCTTCATAATTTAAAAGTTATAGCGAAGAATAATTTTGTTAAGAGTAATTTTGAGGTAGGTCGAAGATGATCAAACTAAACATTAGTTTATTTATTCTCTATGGAATTACTTCGCTTTATGTATTCGAATCTTTGCAATTTATTATCAGTAACACACAATTAATTCATAAAGTCAATTCTTAGAATTTCGTTCATGGCATCCGAGCTTGATCTGATTGATGAGAATAAACATTCGCCCGATCTCCAGTCATAAAACCCCTCCCACTCACAAACTACACAATTCAATCATTTTTATCAAACGTAATTATAAGTTCAACATTTTTTCATTTTGATCACCTTCGACCAATCCCAAAATTATTCTTAAGAAAATTATTCTTCGCTATAATTTTTATGCAACAGATATCGACGACAGTTATTGGAATAATGAAAAATTAATATACACTTCCATTTAAAAAAATTGAGGGTTGTACTCTTTCCACCCCTAGGAAATTCACCCCCACAACTTCTTATACTCTAAAATGTTGGTTCATTTGAACTTTTTAAGGTGTCCAAATTTTAAATCGATATCTATAATAGTTTCGAAGAAAATAGATTGTAACACTTTACGTGGTTCAAAGTCTTAATAAATAATTGGTTATAATACCGAGTCAATAATGGATAAAAATAACTTACAAATAATATAATGTATCAGTAAGTGACTGATGTGGTTCTAACTGTAAATGCAGCCCAACAAGGGAGGCAAGTTTATGTGCATATTGACAAGGAGCAGGAACTTTTATAGTACCAGGCCAGTTGTAGTACAAGTGACAAAGCTTGTACGTTAATCGTTGTATATGTTCGGCTCTCATATTTCTATTGTCATAAACAACAATATAGTGAGTTGGTGATACTGTACCTTCACGAACGTTCTGTGATACCAAGAAAAAATCATAATAAGCAGGTTTTGTTATATAGGAATCTACAATTGTTCCCGGTGGAGGATTCTCTAGTCCCATAGACTAAAACATACATGAATAACTTTCGTAATTAAAAGATACAATTTGTTAATTTCGTTGTTTTCAGTTAAAAACTTACACATTTCGCAAATATCCGTGTATTAATGCGTTTGTGAACTACTATCACAGTTAATGTTGGTTGATAATTTGGTTCTATAGTTTTAAATGCTGCTAACAATTGTTTTACTTCATATCGAACAACAGTGTCAATTTGCCCCTGACCAACGCCATCTCGGTATACAATAATGCGATCTGGATAACGCTTATTATACTGTAATGTAAAAGATTTATGTATACAACGATTATAATAGTAATACAAAGTATTAATGTATGTCATAAATAGTAAAGACTACTTACTTTATAGTAAACTTTTACTGCTGAAATTAAGCAGATTTGTAGCACATCTACTAATTCTTGATGTTTACCTTGCAAAGAAACTTTACTGTGCCAAGTTGTTAATAATTTATCTAGGCTTGCTACAAAACCTGCAACACTTCCTTTGGTTGATTGACCAACACCTGCATGATATACATCTATTCCACAAATCATGCAATTCTCCTAATACAGTAACGTTTAATATTTGTATCAACTTCCATAAATTAAAATTATAAATATTTTTTTCGTACCATAGGTATAGCTAATGCCCAAAGAGCTCCACCTAGCTTACAATTAATTTGTAAAGCAATTTTTTCTGTTATACTCTTTAATTTGTCGCTACGAGAAATAGTTTTGGATATAATAACTTGCGAAGGTACAGGCATTTCTACACAGCATACCCTAGATGTTGAACAATAAAATTTGTGTATCAAGTAATTATTGTAAAGTACACGAAATACTTTACCTCTTTACTGCAGAATATTTATCTGTTCGATTGGTTGGAAATATAACGATCATTAAAGAAACTGTTTGTTGAATGTTGTTCCGTAATGCGTGTACATACGTTTCAATCCTATCATCTTTCAAGGGAATAGCCTGTGGTTCTCCAATAGTCATACCTATAACTTTTGAAACCTTTTTTAACATACCGATAAACTCTTGTGCACATCTTGTGTCTCTGTTACAATATAAGACACAGAAGTGGTTCGAACTGGGCTGAAAGTATGAGAATATTTTAAATACTACTGTTGCATTATTAACTGATTGTAATTCACAAAAGTACGTACAGTCCTCAGTAGAGTACTCCTGCACACTGCAGAACTCCATTGTACAGGTTTATTTGGTGGGCATATAAATTTTGCTCCATTACCAAAAAATATATTCTCAGGTTCGAGAACTCTGCCTTTCAATTGTAATACATCAGTCTCCAATTGTAAACCCCAATCTGCTAATATTTCTCGTGGTACGTCATTATTCTGTATTTCTTGTATAAAATGTCTGAATACATCGCGTCGGGCATTAGGAGACATTTTAGTTATTTCATCGAGATCTTTCATTACTTTAAAATCTGAACGTATACTATCGCTTAAACTTGCTGTATAACATAATTCAGGAACCAACAATATTTGAGTTTCTTCTGTCTGTATTTTCACATTTGTATAATAGAAATAATTGATGTTTAAGTTTTATAATTAAATATCTATATTAGTAGATTAAGATTACTCACTTGACCAGTAGGTAATTTGCGTTTAGCACAATGAACTAAAAGTGGTTGATTTCTATCCTTTATTTCTAAATTCCAATGATGTTTATAATAATGTATTAAAGATATCTTTTCACCTTCTTTATCAAATTCATATGTTGGGTTTCTATCCCATGCAATATCATCAACGCGATAATTTTTATTATTATATCTTGTAAAAATAGGTAGTCCAATAATTTCTCTCATAACAGCATCTTTAAAATTTGGTTTACTTCCAAACCTCATCCTGTGTTATGATATTGTGTAATAATATGAAATTAACTTTATACTATTAAGTTTTTAGTACAATTTTTTGCAAATCTTACATTATTTCACGCACTGTTTCTGTACGCATAACACGATGTCGTGCATCTATGCATAATTTTAAACCTCCATCATATTCGTTAATAGTTGTTACATAACCAGGCCATACTTCCAGTTTATGTTGTGGTACATGTATTCCTCTTGGATTAAAATTATGTTGACCAATGCGAATTAAACTAAGAGCATGCATAACACGTTTAAGTAGAACATTAAAAAATGCAACATTCTCAGACATAGATTGCTGTTTTTTGTATATTAGTGTTAAGTTTACTTTGCTCTCATCCATAGGGTGTGTAGATTCAAATATTGTTATCTGAAAATCATACATACATTTATACAGGGTGGGGCAAAAACTTTATCTCCTTGGAACATTTCCGTTATGTGTAATAATGTGGATAAATATTATATACAAAACTTGAAGGATATGGAGGAGAACATAATGTGATGTAAATAGTTTTTACGTGGATGTAGGCATAGGAGATTTCAAGGTCATCGTTATTTTTTTAAATGAGGTGCTCTATTCTTTTTATCATTGTGTGATAGCCGCTGCTGTGGCGATTTCAAAGTCAAGTGTAATGGTAAAACAAACTTTCTTAGATTACAAAAGATGTTCGAAGTATTTACTATTTGTATCGATGTAAAGTTGCAATCTTTGTATCGCTGAATCACATGTACGTCTTATCATCTCTGAACATATTCCAGCACATGCTGCAACAATCCGTCGTCTCATTTTGATGAGTTTCCCCATAAATGAGGATAGTCATGTCCAGTTGTTCTTTAAAAGAAAATTTCATCTTGATTATTACGATGATATTTGACTCAACAATCAATTGATACTGACTATCAATATTCCACGCAATGTCGTAATGTTTACGTGCGTAGCTATACGTAATGCATTATTAGAAAGTAAATATTGCGACAACACTATCTATTTACATAAAAGTAAGCGTCAATGAATTGCAGCATTTGCTAGAATAAATCCAGTAAATATAAGACATACGCAATTTTACAATGCGAAAATAAAAATAATTGTTTTACAATCTTCCTTGTCCTTAAATGATCTTTAATGATAGCATGCTGAAATCGTCATAGCAGTGGCTATCACACAACGATAAAAAAAAATGTAACATCCCATGTAAAAAATAAAGATGACCTTGAAATCTCCTCTGTGCCTCCACCCATGTAAAAAGTATTTACATCACATTATGTCCCCCACCATATCATGCAAATTTTGTATACAATATTTTTCCATATTCTTACAAATAATGGGTTATTCCAGGTGGACAAAAGTTTTTCCTCATCCTATATATACTTTTTCTGTCTCTATGATCATTACTTACATCTTCCTTCAACTTCTCTGGTAAATACAATATAACTCCATCAAACACTCTTGTTCGACCCAGTGCTTGTAAATGTTGATTAAGGAGTTTTCTTCTAAGAGATCATGAATCAATGTCAGGATTATATTTAACTTCATAATTAAACAACCCTTTCTTAGGATCTAGTTTAAGATTTATATAATTGGCACTTAATTGTATTCTGAAAACCACTGCTATTGTATAATCCATTTTAATTGAAGTTTATTGTATATATCAACTATAAATGTTGGCTATACTTACGGTTTCCCACCTACTCCTTGATAAGAAACTGTTTTCTTTTGATGTGTTTTATTTTCTTGTGCTGTAATATCAGATAATTTTCCCAAAACTCCTGCATCATCTGGGAGTGATGCAGGTACACTTGAGGATTTCACCACTAAACTATAAAAATATATTATTTTCTGTCATTCAAATGTGAAAAAATGTTTTTAGTAGTATACTTTTAC
>NW_017100128.1:7206-21076 GCF_001263275.1 Habropoda laboriosa | reverse complement strand
ATTATTATTACATTTTTTTTTAATCGTTTCAATATGTATATATAAAGTTAATTAAATTCTACATTATAGAAAATAATATTTTAAAGATGTATATTATTATTAAACATGTATAGCATGGAATACGTACCTAGCAGATTTAAGTCTACTAATCAAAGATCCTCTACCTTGACCAGCTACTGACACTGGCTTAGGTGTCATTGTTTGTATTAGATTTAATATATTACCTCTACCTAATCCCATTGGAGAACTTATTGGTATTTCACTTGTAAATGGGAGATTAGAATGTTTTTGGGTTTGGTTTTTAGAACTACTAGCAACAGCTGATACAGATTGTGCTATGGTTTCATGTTTAGACTTTTCTTTTTCTAACATTTTTAACAAGAAAGTTCCTCTTCCTTTACCAATTGGCTTTTCTTTATTATGATCCATTTTTTTAAGATATATTATGGGATAATTGTATTTTGTATCAAATTTCTACAAACAGGTGTAATGTAAATTTCAAACATGAAAAATTATGATAAATTAAAAATATAAATAGGTTTGTGACTTTTCAAATAAAACTCAAATATAACAAACATCTATAAAACTACATATTTAATCAAATTTGTTTTTTACAATAAATTATAAAAATTACTAACAATAATTAATAAACATTATTTAACAATTACAATGTATTTAAAAAAAAAAATAATGGTCACCAAAATTTTAACATGTGAAGTTACTTACAAAGATGTTTATCTTATTAAATGTAAAATTGTATTTATGTTCAAAATGTACTTTCTATTATTATCATAGTACATTCATTTACAATTTAATTAAATTACCAGATAAAAGAAATGAACATGATACGAAGTTTTTATACCACTCGAATATAATACATACTAATGTTAACAAATCGATACAATTATTACATAAATGCAAAAATAGGTTCGAAGTAAATAAAACACGAAGTAATGTAAAATATAAAATATATTTCATATTTGATGAAAATAAAAATGTCAGCAAAAATAAATGAAATAAACAATTTTTAATTATAAATGACGTTTAAATTAAGTCAAAGAATTTACTCATACAAATATACGGTATTTATTAATCTATAATAAAAGACCAATAATCATGTATAGTAAAAGCATTACGTTTCATATACTGTTATATTCATTTACAAACAAAGTTTCATTGAATATCACATTTTTTAAATGTATTTATTTACACACATTATGAGGACGTGTTTAAAAGCCAAAAGAATTAATATTGAAAAATACTATTAATAAATATTGTACTTACTTTAAAAATAAATATTATTTAATAGAAACAAAAATCTGAACTTTAATGACTGAAAAGTACTGTAATGAAAAACCAATTCAAAACATATTGCCGGCAAGTATTGTCCGGCAAAACAAACGTGAGGTTTCTAAAGTCATCACTTGATTAAATAAAATAAAATCGGTCAGCAGTGATCAACAGTGATCAGACCAGTGATGCCAGAATCGTGGAACGTGGGCCGTGGACCGAAGCCGTTACCCCCACTATGACCTACCGCCATCTCCCACTATATCGTCCTCGTGCTCTCACGCAAGGGTAGTGGTAGCTCTGTCCGTGTGCTAAGCCTGTTCAGCTCTTTCCGCCAATAATCTACGCCACCTCGTGACACTCAAGCAATCTGAGCGCATGAGTAACAATCAGGAGATTCCCTTTGAATCTTGGTGCGACGGTGTTACTTTTTATTTTTAATTATTTTCTAATTTCACTTTGTAACTTTTCAGTGAAATAAAAAATTTGAGAAATATTGATGTGCAAAGCACTTAACAAGGAGACTACATACCTAACCTCCGAGGATTTTAACGAAATTTGGAGGGATGAATCTAGAAATCGAAAAATGACATTCTGTAAAATATTTCATTTCATATCTCTAAAAAAGAATTTTTTACACCTGTCGATTTTACCATCTTCTATGGTGTGATTGTATGTATGTAATGTCTAAACTCGCCGTTTTATATCGTAGGAGGCATAACAAAAGCTCTGATTTTTTACACGGTCGGTATTTCAGAACGTTCAACATAAAAATACATTAAGTGCAAGGTCTGTCCTATATTTCATCTGCGACTGTACGTCGTATGTGATTTGACGTACCAGATGAATTATCATTTTATCCTTATCTACGACAAATTTAAAATGTCCATGGTTTTATGTGAAATGGTACGCGATGTCAATTATCACTTCAATATGTTCCCTTATTAGGTAATCAGAAGTTTGACTCGATTTTTAACAGTTTAACGTTTAATATAATTATGCTGAGTTTGAAAAAAATCTATGACACAGTGGCAGAAAGTGTTCAATTTGACATGAACTGTTTCGTATCCAGGATACTCGAAAAAAGAACCAATGACCGAATAGTCCCGAGCGTTACCGAACGCTCCTGACAACCATTCACGTAGCCAGAATCATGTGCGAAACGAACGTTTCTATTGAAAACAATTGTATTTCTGTAAGTTGAAAGTGAATACAAATGATATTAAAAAGTGTATGTCGTTGATTTATTCTATAATTTGGTGTTCTATGTTGATCGAATTGTTGAGGTCTTAACAGCAAAGGTTAACATATTACAAAACGTCTAAACGTCTGAAATATTGAATGTCTCTTTGCAATTTGCACTGTCAAATACTTTGAACATGATGTTTTGTGTGACAATAGAGACCTTTTAAAAGCTAAAAGTGACTACTGCGCAATTTATGTCATTGCCGCTGTTCCTAACATTAATCAAATCAGCAAATTAAAAAGTGGACATTAATTGTGCTAGAGATTATTGGGTACTTGAACAACTAAAATGCATTGAAGGAGCTCTGGGGTATCTAGACGATTAATTTATTCCGAAATCCCCTGGATTTTGAAGTTTGGCCGCCAGAGAGAAGCATCATACTGGTGTGTGACATAGAAATTATGACGTATCCGTTTATTATCAAGTAAAGTCAAATGGGATTAAAGTATTTAATGGGATTAGAGTATTTAATAGGATTAAAGTACATTGAAATAATTAATGCCAAAATATTACATATAGCATATTTGGGAATTTTCGAATAAGCGGGTTGGTAGTGGGGTCATCCCCTCTCCTATTTTCCTTCTCCTAGTAACGACACTTATGGATTCGTCAGTTTCTTCCTGACGTACATACTTAGATAGTTGATAGGGTGTTCTTAAAACATACTACTGTTGTGATTAGTCCGATTTATGTCGTCTTTGGACTCATTCTCACGCTTTAAGGCGTAATATGTGGAGTAGCAAGTGGGTCAATATTTATATCATTAAAAATCGCGGCTGTGCCTGTAATAAGCACTATGTAAAATTTTCTGTTTTACAAGAGTTATTTTATTTTATTTTGTAAAAGTGGATGTTTCTACAAAACTCGTAAATATTGCGGCGCTTTAAGTAAAGTTTCCAACAAAATGGCCGGCGCTTTAAGTGTTCACACGTTCCGTGCCGGACCGATTTTTGGTTATATGTATATTTTCCGCGCATACGCCCCACGTTGTCGAAACTGATAGTTTTGCTTTTCACCCTATATATCTTCTAATATTTATAAGATTGTAAAAATCATTATTATCAAGAAAAAGTTAACGTTTAAGATGCACTATAGAGCAAAGGAAAAATGTTTGTTTTAACAAATTATCGTCGTAGTTGCATAGTTTAAGTGAACGGAAGGAAAAGGCAGTAATATGAAATGGCTTGAACGGGAAATTAAGCCGTGGGGTGTATGTAGTCCAATAATCCGGCATTGCGGAAGTCCCGAGCGTTCTATTGTATCCTCTCAAGCGAAAACAGAATGAATAGAATAGAATGTTCCGAAGAATGAATCTACCCAAAAAAAAGATACAGTTTCGTTTAATTAATGTGTAATTGCACTTTGCAGGTACATCGAAGCACCTGCGGAAAAAATCATAAAATGTTACAGCTCGTTAAACAGTGTAACAATTTTCTCTACAACTTTTTCTTTTCAATCTCATTTAAAACAGAATTATAGTTTGGCCCTGTTGCTAGCATCACCCTGTATATTTTATTATTAGTGACGAAACTAATCTAAGAGATAAGAGTTTACCCATTAGAACACGATATATGGTGCAGAACGTTAACACAATGTTTCAGTTGACTATCATTAATAGTGCACAACAGTTCGTTGTTTTCGAACATTAATACATACTCTTCACAAAGTCAAGAATGTCGATAACACTTGCTACTTTTGTATTTACTACCCTCACCTTTGGGATTATGCCAGCGCAGTGTTCGTGGACTCCTATAAATTTTCGGCCAATAATTGGTAAAAAGAATAAGAGTACATACACCTCTAATAGTTGAGCATAAGATTACAACGCTGATACCACGTGCGTTACAAAAAGTATTGGGTTGAGCAAAAAGTTTGTGCCGATTTTTGATAGACTTTGTTTGAATAAGTTAGAGCAAATAAAACTCGATGAAAACATAGGAAGTTGGTACATATTTTGAAAGATCATTTTTTCACGTGTCTTTTGGAAGTAGATTCGTTACAACTACTAGTTTCTTCTCCGAGTTATAGTATTTTGAAGATGGATGCAGATAGAGTAGATTTCCAACACTTATTGTTTTCCTTTTACTGAAAAAGGAAAACACCACTAAATGGCAAACAAAGTATCTAATGTTTACGGAGAAGGTAGTCTATCGGAGGAAAATTGATCAGAAATTATTTGCAAAATTTAGAGATGAAAATTTTGATCTTAAAAGAAATTAAAAAAAAAATGGAATTTTCAAATTGCCGGGAAACGGCGGAAAGTTATAGAATAAAACGGTACACGTCTTATAGAGTAAAGATATTATTGCTTTAAAACACAGTTACTTAGAAATTGGCACGAATTTTCTGCTCAACCCAATAGTACGTTTCATTTGCCTTACGAAAAATAGTAGGTTTCAAGTAGCACATTTCAATGGTTGGCTACGAGAAAAAAGCATGTTTAGCTCTATAACGCAGTAACCGACAAGGTTTGATTATTTTTCTTTGGATCATATATGTAAGTCAGGTACGATCTAGTCTGATTTAATCAAAATTCTGTCTTGATCTGATCGTAATACAGTATACAGTATTCCCCGCTTAATTGACGCAGGCTCGGATCCATGTCGCGACTGTTATCGAGGGAGGTAGGTGTTCTGGGAAGAACCGGCTGTTATTTCTCTTCGGTTTCTTCTTTCTTGAACGCATGGAAAACTAGAGTGAGAAATATTTTCATATATTTTTCGTTCTGAAGGTTAGACGGAGTTATTATTTGTTAAACAATATTTTCAAAGGTTGAATTTTTCGACGCAAAGCGCATAATTTAAACCGATCGCACGTCGAAACGTGTTAGTTTTCGTCAGGAAATCGAAAATGTGCTATTCTTCGTGGCGAAACAGCACCTATAATGCGTTAATTTTCGCGGGAGAAGATCAAACGTGCTAATATTCGTAAGAAACGATGAAATGTGCTTTGCTATGTGGCAAATTGACACGTGCTGTTCTTCGTAAGATAAATGGAACGTGCTACTTTTGGTAACGCACGTCGAATAATAGTTGGAATTAAGGAGGTCTTCTTGTGTGACGGCCGTTTTTTTAGGCCTTCTTTGCTAATTAATAAATTACAGAAGTACGGTAACAGTTATTAACACGAGCTTTATTCCTATGTATAGGAAGAATCGTCCTTCGGAATTGTCCTTGAAGAATCATTACAAATTTTTTTGTTGAAAAATAATTAAATATGGCTGCTGTGGAACACGTCAAAAGGTGGGTCCATGGTTGCCATGATTTGAGCTGTTCTGCTTATCAGAAATAAAAAAATCCAATTGATTCTTATTTAGTATGCATGTCGCTATGGTCGGTAGTAGAATAAAAGAAAAATATTGAAAATTAAAAAAATGGCGGCACTTTGAATACGAAGTATCGATTTTTTCGACTTTTTTTCGTCTTTCAGAGGCTCTAAAAATCAGAAAAATATATATTTTGGCATAATTCTACTACCGACCATAGCCACACATGTTCTGAAGACATGTGCAAAATTTGAGTTCGATTGGTTCTCGTCTTTCAGAGGCTCCAAAAATCAGAAAAATGTATATTTTGGCATAATTCTACTACCGACCATAGCCACACATGTTCTAAAGACATGTGCAAAATTTGAGTTCGATTGGTTCAGTAGTTTTTGCCAGATCGTGGCAACCATTTCAGAAAACATGGTTCCGAGAAAAACGCGTTTAAAGTTTTCAGTGCAATTTAGATTCTCCCTGGATGTATCACACTAAACGAGCTGTAACTTCGTTATTTTATTGAATACAACTATAAAACTTCAGGAGTACATTCTTAAAGAGTTGTACCTTCGATATATGCAAAAAAATAAAATTCGATTTTTTGAAACCGTTACACTAGAAGACCCTCTTAAAGCTAAGTGGTACTATATGAAACATGTTACACTACTTCTATAACACTATTCATATCGTTATTATTTTTTTTATACATCTCCCTGAATTTATGTTTAAAAGGTATTTTATCGCAAGAAACAAGCGACAATATCACTTCGCAGTATCCTAAGAATTACAGTAGTTATATCGCTGCGTCGTACGTAAAATTTATTGAAGGGTCTGGTGCAAGGGTTGCTCCCATTTGGTAAGTGTTCAACGTTGTTGATAATTCTGATTTTATTGCTTGTAATGAACAATATAAGGAACGTATGTAAGCAGTACATCTACACATATATCACATTGATATGTAATTGCATAAAAAAAATTTGTGTGAGGGTGAATTATGTGACGTATAATTCATAAAAGCAAAGAATATGAATTCAATATTATTGACGACAATAGTTATATATTGAAACTTTCAGTTAATATTTAGAAAAGAAATTATTCGAAATTTATGCACTTATGTAGCCTTGTATATGTATATGTATTTATACTTCAAATTATAAAGTTAAACAGTGAATTTATATTAAACAAGAATGTTCTATTTTTTCTTTTTTTATCAAAAACGCGTTACTATTAAAATATCCAGTAATTGTAAACAATGTTCCTGAACAGTAATTGCTTACGATGACGATGATTTTACTCTGAAAATTTCTCAAAATTATACTCCTACATGTACGTGTAGGTACCATTTACGAGAAAAACACTGGCTAGTAACTGTTTGAACATCCTGTATATTCCTTAATTTTGGTTTTTCAAGGATCGGGAAAAATGAGTCATATTACGAAGATATCTTAGGCAAAGTAAATGGGTAAGAAGGAGACGTACAAAAGAACTTAAAAAAAAAAATAAGTAATATTATAATACAGGGTGGGACAAATACTTATATGTAATAATATGGAAAAGTGTTATATACAAAAGTTGCATGATATGGAGGAGGCCATAACGTGATGTAAATACTATTTTACGTGGATGTAGGCGTAGAAGAGATTTCAAGGATTTTTTTTTTTTTTTTTTTTAATGTGATTCTATTTCCTTATCGTTACATTACAGAAGATGTTGAAAATTTGTATCGATGCAAAGTTGCAATCTTTGTACCGCTGAATTACGTGCACGTCTTATCGTCTCTGAACATATTTTCAGTTTAATCGGCATTTCTTGATAGACCTTAATAAATCATTGTTTAGTGCTCCCCAGAGAAAGATTATCTAATTAGGTTGAGCTCGGAGAACAAATTGGCCACGAAACTGTCCACGTTCTGTCAATCAATTTGGATAATGTTCATTAGGTAAACATCATCTTTTACTCAATCTCTTATTGAATTTCGACGAGTTTCCTCATAAACGAGGATCATATCATAATCATATCTTGTTTTTCAAAAGAAAACTTCCAACTTGATTGTCACGGTGATATTTAGCAATCAATTATTGACACTGATCACTGTGGGATTTGGTTAAATACTTTTGTGTTTATTAGAATAAAAGTAACCCCACGCATCGCCGGTGCTGTTCACTTATAATCTCTCCTTTTATTATCCTCACCGCTGCTCCGATTCGCTCTCTTCCGGCTCGATGGTTCTCATTTTTTTCACACATACACACCTCACTCTCTTCTTCCTTTTCTCCACGCACGCATCCACATACACACACTCACACACGCCGCGATCGGCTTGACAACCCATGTTGTCTAAACATAACAAATACGCCACGCGCGATCGTCTTCTATTCGTTCTTCCTTTCCAGGCCCATTCACATCAACTCTCTCACATTCACTCTTTCATACCAGAACCCCCCACATTGCCGATATTCCACGCAATGTCGTAAATTGCCACAATGTTTAGGTTCGTAGTTGTATGCAATGTGGAGGAGATGGTTTAAATATGGGTTAGTGAAGTATTGAATCATGTTAAGTGGTTCGTCCTGTGATGCCCGGTTTTCTCCATTTCCTCGAAACTAGGAGCAGATATCACTGAGTTAAAACACTTAGGGATCGTCGTTGCGTGAAATGGAACTTTATTTAACAGAGATTTTTGATGATACGTGACGTGCGCGTGGTAGAATGGAGAATGAATGCGGAAATGGAGAAAATAGGGCTATTTAAGGGTTCTGGGAAGATGGACTTTGGGTTGTGACTATGCAGGAGAGTTGGAAGGTGAAGAGTCCAGTATGAGTAATGGTGAAAGTGGATGACTATTGTGAATACAGATAAATCTAAGGACTAAGAATGAAAATATTTGAGGGTGTAACAGTCCTATTGAAAATATTCGAACTACGATTTATGAACAAAATAACCAAATGACCAAAATGTGTTATTTCTCTTACCTCGCTATTTTAAAACATTTTTCAAGTAAGTTTGTTCTATTTTTTAAGCAATAATCTATTAAACCAAGAGCTAACTAACTAATAGTACTACATTGCTGACATTGTAAGCTTCTTTTTAGTATATGTTTTGTAATGAATACCATCGCTCTAAGCGTTCCTGACCAAAATCATCTAAATATGGGCTACACAGTTGGTAGCTTTATGATATGGGCTAATATGGGTTAGCCAATATTAGAATTCGGTGAATTGTAATAAGAAAAATACCAAAACATTAAAAAAAAAGACGACAAAAGAAAAAGATATATACGTTTGTGACTATTGTAAATAGTATTTAAGTTTAAGTTTACATTTTTATATGTACATTATATTACATTCTTTTTATATTACATTCTTATACTTCAACCTAATATTTTAACCTGAAAATATGCAGTTCTTACTTTTCATTTCGATTACTTTACGAGTGGCCCATATTTAGACCACTTTTCTAAAAATGAAGATTTTCCCTTTTATTTTAAATATACAATTTGCAACATACGTTGCTTTCGTTCAGCTTATTTTGATTTCATACATATATTCAAGTGTTAGGCGAGAGGAGACTAAGAAGCGACATTATTATTTACCATTTGGTGAATAATTAAGAAGCACCCTTAAGATTGATATTTAAGGCGCCAGGACAGCAGGTCTATGAACCACAATAAATTGTTCACCATATGTTAGAGGTCTAAGCAGTGAAATCGCTTGAAAGGATCAGCCATAAAAATACATTAAACATTCAAATGAAATAGTTATATTCGTTAACATATATACGGTTTATTTCTATGTTAATTTTCAGAAATTTCATCAATTTTACTTAGCAAACAAACTGATTCGTTTTTCCCTGCAGCAAAAAGTCCTTCGAGTGCAAAGGGGTAAAAATCATCCACAGGTTTGACAATAAACCTTGAAATAACAGTGTTAGGCCATATTTAGACCATCTCCTCGATTAGTAGAACATTAACATTGCGGCAAGACTGTCTGTTTACGTAAAAGTAAGAGCCAGTGAATTACCCGTGGTTCCTTGAATGATAGCAATCCGAAATCTCTACAACAACGGTTATCACACAGCGATGAAGAAAAAAAAAAGATAGAGCGTCACATTAAAAAAAAGATAAAGATGATCTTGAAATCTTCTCTAAGCCTGCACCCACGTGAAAAGCAGTTTTCATCACATTATGTCAACAATTTTGTATATACATAACATTTTTCTGTATTATTACAAATAAAGGAAATATTCCAGGTAGACGAAGTTTGTTTTTTTGCCCTGCCCTGTGTATTTTCTCAAATGTATCACAAGTTCTTATTTTTTTAAATTACTTTCCATAGAGTCCTGTTGCCTGACGGATCGTCATCGTTCAGTAACAAGAGTGGTTACGTCGACGCTGCAGATATGATTTATAAGTAACAAAGATATTTCTATTATCGAAGATAATACCGGTGCTTACAATTTTTCGATTTAGATTTCTCACTTATTTTTATGCGTTTCATACGAAGCCCTTGATAAAATACACATTTATACTCTTTTTCAAACGTGTGAAACACGGCTACATTCTTATACGATTCTTGTTTC
The DNA here is from genome assembly GCF_001263275.1 of Habropoda laboriosa. Taxonomy (NCBI): domain Eukaryota; kingdom Metazoa; phylum Arthropoda; class Insecta; order Hymenoptera; family Apidae; genus Habropoda; species Habropoda laboriosa. Next base: position 10,703 of record NW_017100128.1, on the reverse strand, counting down.
ATACAGGGTGTTCCATTTAAATCGACGTCTGCGAATATCTCCGAAAGTAATCGTGATACCGGAAAATGTTTGGAACAGAAGTTAAATGGTATCGAGGGGGCCATAATGTTTGATGTTGGTGCCTTTTTTGTAGGTAGAAACGTGTACACGTCATCTAGTATACTAATCCTTCTACCTTCTCAAAAAAAAAAAAACTCAAATCGTTAGGTCCAATTTTTAAAAAATTATACTCTTCTAAAGAGTGTCCGAATATTAGTGGGAGTCACCGTAGGTCTCTACTTAGGAGAATAATGCGCGGCGTGAAAATCTTTGGCTATTTGTAATGCAAACGGTGGTTAAAATTCGTAGAAGAGGGATATCTGTACCAGTGAGTAAAGAGATGAGTAAAGGATCGGAGTTCGAGGGTGAGTAAAGATGAGGGTTCGCGGATGAGTAAATGATCGGGTTTGACGAAAGAGAAAAGTATAATTCGGTGACAAACTAGATAGGAAAAGGAATGCGACAGATAGGAAGGGTGAAATTCTATCGGAGTCGGCATTATCGTTATCTAAAAAATGTGTTTATCCAAACGGTACCACTAATATCATTGTTGCGACCTCATTAGGGCGTGTCGTCGAATCTCTTTAGATGGTTTGGATTTTACGAATTTTCTTTATTTGTTAATAATTGTCTTTACAATGTGGTTTTCGCGAATATATCGTGGACGGTCTAAACTGCCTGGTAATTCAATGTTGACTGCCTTTTTTTCCTTTTTCGAGGCTGCCTTTATATTAGGGTTTTTGGGAGTTGCGAGTGGGGGAATTTAGGAATGCGTCTGTTAGGTAAGGACCAGGAATGTGTAAGGATAATGATCAGGACTCGTTAGGATTGAGTGTTCGATGGTTAGAAAGAATAATGCAGGGACAATGGTTAGGTAATGAATTTAAGGATTCGGTACAAAAAAATGGGTAGAGTGCATCAGCTTGAAGGTCTGCCGGAGATAAGACAGGAATTCGGTGGGAAAGTGGAAAACGCGCAGGTAGGTAGGTATAAGGATCTGGATGCATGGGAGTCAAGGGACAAAGGGATGAGGATTCGACAGGCGCAACGAAGTCTCGGTTTGGCGGATTGTCACAATAAACAAGTTAGTCACATTTGGCAGCCAGACCGAGATGCCGACGATCGACAAACACCATGGACGTACCGGCGCCATAGTCGAACAATACACTCTTCACTAGACCCAAACCACTTGGGGCCATAAACATGTTGGAATCCGGAGAGGAAAGTTGATATCGATTATATTTTAACAATATAACTTTTATTTTAACGATGACACTTATACTCGCGGATTCCGAATTTACAAGGCGCGAACTTCACGAAGGGAAGAGACGTTGTGGTTTTCTGCGGTGTAATCGGTTAATGTTTCTACGAGCTACAAACAGTTAAAGATTGTGAAAATCGCACTATCACGACTATCGGCGTAAACTGTAATAAATCTACAGATTCTTACATCTTTCGATGCCTGTCGCTTGTTTCTCCATCCACCGATTTCGATGAAATTTTCAGCGTGTGTATACTTAATTGACATAGATCTACAAAACGTATTTTTTAGATTTTCATTACGAGCTCATATAAAAAAGTTGTAAAAACGACCTTCGCTCTTTTCTTCGCGATTCCGACTAATTGCAGTTTTTTTTTTAAATTTATAGAAACGTCGGAATGACGGCAAAAAACCATTTCTCTAAGCTTTATAAAAATAGCGGTGCAAAATCAAATTTTTTTGATAGCGACCAATAACCGAGAAATTTTAAATTTATAGAAACGTCGGAATGACGGCAAAAAACCATTTCTCTAAGCTTTATAAAAATAACGGTGCAAAATCAAATTTTTTTGATAGCGACCAATAACCGAGAAGTCACGCGTACGCATTTGTTCGATCGCGCGCGGATGAGCCTCTGTTCTCCGCCCCTGAGCGCGGGCTCTACGCGCGCTCTGATTGGCCAGTGTTTTTCGTTAATAATTCAAAAACGAAACTTCAAACAACATTTTGGTCAAGGAAAAAGTTGTTCAGAGTCACACCAGCAACCCCCCATTCCCGGGTGTTACACTCTTTACGGGACACTCTGTATTTCGAGCCGAAATATTGTGAGCGCGTAAAATTAACTAAGACGTTTTGTGTTCTTAAAAAAGTGTATTTGGTACGAAAGGCTAGATCCGTATTGACTGGGCGTCGTTCGCAAAGGTACGTGTTCAACCGTCTCGTCAAGAGTGAGGAGTCAGGACGAGTCGTCCTGCCCATTCCTTGTTCACCTCCCCCGCGAAGCAAGCCCGGGAAAAACCCAAGGAGACGTCACCCCTACCGCGCGTGTTGGGCCCGGTCTCGAGTGACTCGCTTTACCCTCTTCGTGACGGATTTTCTCACACCTTTGACTGCAGAGCGTTCAGAAACGAAACGGACCAATCGTGCAATGCTTTAGCTGCAACAGCCGTGACAGTAGACGCTGTTCGCTGAACGACTGTTGCTGTTCGCAGTTAAAGGGTTAAGAGAAGGTTTCAGATTGTATTTGTTACGAAAGAAGCTATACTTTGGGCATACTAGTATTAGATGATCTGTTGCGATCGGTGTGTTACACTGTTCGCACGATAGAGCAGGTTCTTTTCTTTAGAAGATAGGTGTGGGAGATTTTCGAGTGTCCTATTTTAATGCGAGTTAAAACAACTGGTTCCCACCTGGACATGGTGGGCACTTTCGTGTCTTTTGAAAAAGAGATCGTTAAGGTGGACGTTGTTAATTTCCATTCCGTTTCACATTGGAGTTTCGATATTTTTTTAGCTGTACTTGATTAAGTCGTCCACGGAAGGATGATTTTTGTGATTAGTCGGAGTGATTGCAGCTTCCTTTGCGGCACGATCGGCTTTCTCATTCCCCGAGATACCTACGTGTTCAGAAATCCATATAAGTTTTATTTCATTTCCCTTATCGATGATTTTTTGGTGTACAGTAGACTCCCGTATAATGCGGTTAAACGTTACGCGTTATAGAAAATCGTGCTGTACGAGAACTTTTCTAGTATAACGCGAATAATATAAAGTATCACGTTTGGAATGATTATTGCCATGCCAATCTTTATTGTCTATGCTTTATCAAACAGGACAGTTTTTTGAAAAAAGTGACATATATACGCTGTTGGTTAAAAAAAGAAGAGCATATTATTAATCTATGTAATAAAGAAACAATCAAGAAAGAACAGAAACAATTATGAAACAGAATAAGTCGGTAACGATAAAGAAAAGAGTGTGAAATGCGGGGAATTCCTGTGTTTTATTATTTGGCGCGTTTTACGAGGAATCGCGTCATATGAAAACAGTACAGTAAATTCTCCACAAGTGTCAGTCCGCAAGGAACCTAAACCTGGCACTTGTAGAGTCAGGGAATACGTTTTCGAGCCTCGCGCCCGCCTTTGTAGTTTGCCGAACGATGACAAGGACAGCGAATAAAAGATAAGGAAGAAACGTGC